>NC_056727.1:534746804-534764001 GCF_019279795.1 Protopterus annectens | reverse complement strand
ACTTAAATATCCCTCCTGTTCTTCCTTAAGACTGCTTTTTGTAGCCATTACTCGCAAGAGAGTTTCAACTTCAAGCCCTTCCATGAAACCCTTACTTGATTTCATCCGGACCGGGTACCTCAGGACAATCCCTCCTTTCTTCCTAAGTAGCTTGAAGCAACATTAATCAGTCCATAACCTCCCTGTTTTCTTCCTAAATATCAAAACAAAGGGAATACAAGCTGCATTCCTTGGATGTTCACAGGCAGCTTTTTTACCTTCATAGGACAGCTGGTCATAGGCAATCAGACCAGTTGTTCATTTCCTTTCTAAATTCAATCTGGGTAAACCAATTTCCAAAGTTTCTTTGTCACTGGATTTCTCAGTGTATTCTGTTGGCATACCAAGCTTCTGGGAGGCCGCACGGAGGAGTCCATGCTCATTCAACCGGTCTGTCTCTACCTCAGCGGCCTTTAAGCTAGGATTCCTCTGGATGACATTTGTTCAGCAGCCACTTGGGCTTCATCTCATACCTTTATTCTCATTACAAGCTGGATCACTTCTAGAGGTAGAGCATCCTTTGGCTCCGCGGTGCTCCGGAATATCCTTCCATGATGGCCACCCAAGATTTAGGTAGTTGGGGACTCTGTCCCACAGGTTGCTGACAAATGAATTCTCGTACTTCAGATTTAGAAGTTATGTACTTACCATAACGTTCCATCTGAGTAGGTGGATTCATTTGTCTGCAACCATCCCGCCCTCCTATCCCCCTGGCCTTGTCAGTTTCCTGCATAGGGTGCGTTGCCCTTTGGTTAGGGTAGTTGGTGCAGGGCAAACTCGATCTGAGCTCATGTAGGGAGAGCAGGGCATTATGGGTGAAGGGAAGAGCTAGGAGCTCGGATCCATAGCTGGATAAACCATGCCGGTTCGGATCCGATATCGCATCCATACCCACAGACAAATGAATCCACCTACTCAGATGGAACGTTATGGTAAGTACATAACTTCTAATTTTATGTTTGGGTTTAGCTCTTCTTGGAGTTCATGTAGGATGCAGCCCGGGACACAGTCTGGCTCCCATTGATGCTGTGTTTTTTTGCTTTGCAGAGGGCGGCTCTTAACTGAGCATCTGAGATGTCAGGTGGCAGCACTCTGGTGGGATAGATATTACTTTTGGTATGTTTGCTGAACCTGTCAGCTAAGATGTTGTCAATGTCTGTGGGTTCGGTGTATTTTTTGTAATTTTGGACTAATTCTGAGCATATCTGGGAATTTCCACCCAGGTTCCTAACATAACTAAAGAAAGCCTTGTGATTATCCTTAGTGTCCTGTGCAATTTTTCTCTCGGAGCTGGCTTTAGGCGATTTCATGAGTGCCCATAGTTTTTTGCTAATACTGCTCAGAGATGCCTTCCCTTTTTGGGATTTTGCTCTATCATGTAGTAGCTTCCTACTTCTATTGTATAGTTTGTTTATGGCTGGGGTCCACCAGACCTGCTAGTCTGCCTTTGAAGGATTGGGTCTTGGTTTTAATTTTGGATTGCATGATCCATGCATTTCTGAAAGTGTTCATAGAATGTTTATAAAGGATTCTGCAGTCTGGGTCATAATCCACCTGGGGCTTTGAAGGATTCCACCTCTTTTGAGGAGTGTGAAATTTGCTTTAGAGAAATGTTTCATTGTGGCTTTCTGGGCATTGATGTAAATATCCAGTGAGATTACTTTATGGTCTGATCTTACCAGTGAGATACACTTTTGGTCTGGAGCATAGAGTCCCCATGTTGGTGATGATCGGGTCCAGTATGCTTTCCCCTCTTGTGGGAGTGGTAACAGTTGATGTAATGGGATCCTATCTACCATTCATAACTGATGGGTTTTGGAGCCGATCTTGGCTCGACTCGCCACTATATAGAGCAGTCTCTAATTGGCTGGGCTACCCTTATCCCAGAATGCACCACTGCTTCCCCAGATCGTTTGCGCTTTTCAAGCTAGACATGGTCTCGACTTGGCTGGAGCTAAGTGGTTTTTGGTTACTTTTGGTCTTTTGACCTAGGGTTTCTTCATAAACAGCTGTTTTAACAGCGCGTGTGTCTTGTAAACTGGTGTGATTGGTATTTTTCTATGGGCAAGCTAGTTAGAGGGCCTTGCCCTTATTTGTGTGTGGGTGTGATTTGTCTTACTATGCGTTCTGTTTTTCGGGCTAAGCCCGTTTAAGTTAGAGGGCTTCTGCCCGTTTGAGTGCTGTATCTTGGGCCAGCCCGGTGAGTCAAACTCCTGAAGGTTGTTTTCATTGTGGTAAAATGTGTGACAGGATGTCGAAGAGCACTGGTTTAAAAAGTGCACCAAGTGCAACTACAAAATGTCTATTACCAATAGCCATGCTGTTTGTGTATATTGTTTAGGACGAAACATTTACAGGAAACATGTAGTGTTTGTCATGCTTTTCCTCTAGGGTCCTTCAAACGTAAAATAATTGATCCTTAAGGGCCTTATTAAGCCCTCCTTTGAGGAAGCTTTGGCTTCTCCTTCCTCTCCAGCTTCTAAAGAAAGGTTGGCTCCGACCAGTCGTCGGAACCGACTTCCAAAAGCATAGGTTGACCTCTTCTTCCTCGGCTCCAGTGGCTTAGCCTCGGGTGGAGGGTCTGCCTCGATACCTCTTTCCTCGGCTCCATTGGTGGAGACGCGGGTTGGGGGTCGAGGTGAATCTGCCCGGCTCCGTTGGTCTTGGAGCCGTTGGAGGTGTGCAGCTCAGACTCTTTCGGGAAGTCCCCCTGCCGATGCTTGAGTTCGGATCCGGTGCCGATAGTGTTGGAGCCGTTCAGAGCTGGTCCCTGGTCTTCAGCAGAGAGTATCTCGGCCCCATCTTCTAAATCCTCCAGGTTGTCTGACTCAGATTTGGACAGAGTTATCCAGAGGCTTTTCCAGTCCCGGTTTTTGCAAAATGGTCTCTGCTCCAGCCCACCGGCTCGGGCGATCCCCACTGACATCCGATTCCTCCTCCAACCTCCTCGGAGCCCGTTGGAGTCGGTGATAGTAGAGCGAGCAGAGTGTCCAGTCGAACAGAGACTCCTCGGAGCCTCTGTTCCGACCATCATTCCCTGTCCTCCGTCAGGTTGGTGACTTTGTCAGGGGGAACTGGAAAGTTTGTTTTAGTCTTTTGTGCCATAGTCTGGGTCCTTGTATATGCCATGTCTTCCATTCTGGGTCTGAGGAACTTGGGTGGTTCTTTGACACATGGAGTTCTCCGGGAGGTCCTTCTGAATCCCCAGATAACTCCCCTTCAGATACTGACCTCGATGATCGGAGTCCCCAAAATCGTCCTCGGATGGCGTCTCATTCTCAGATATCCTCGAGATCCTGAGACAGAGCGATTGGCAGTCAAACCCTTCCGCAGAGGAGTCAGTCTTCCTCAAGGCTTTTGGGGTCCAGCCCTCCGCCTCCTGGGTGTCTCCCCCCGATTGCTAGATTTGGTTTCTCGAAGGGTGTGGGAACACCCTGATTCTGTGGAACGGTGCCGCCAGGCCTAACAAGTTCCTCAGCCCTCTTCAAAAGGAATTTTGACCAAAGGAGTTGCAGTAGATGCGATGGTGGTGGCATCTGCCACTCAGCAGGGCGTGGCAGTGGCTTCAGCGTCTATTCACCCTCCTAATAAGGATTCCAGGAACATGGATAATGCGGGAAGGCGTACTTTCTTCAGCGCCTTTACCCTGCGTGCTGAATTACCTTTGTCATTTTACCAGGCTCCAAAGGGACCTCCTCAAAGAGTTAGAGTCTCTTGGGTAACCTTCCTGAGGCGTTAGCCCAAACTGTTGGTAGATGACTACCTATCTTCGATAGTCAACTCGTCCATGAGGCTCATCTGTCTTGCGGGGAGTGGCAGGAACAGGCGTGGCTCTTAGAGACACGCCTGGTTACGCTGTGTCATGCGGAGGCTTTTAAGTCTTCCTTCACGCGCCTTTGATGGGTCCTCCCTGTTTGGACCCAAGGTGAAGGACACACTGACTCGGTGTGAGCAGGAGGGCAAGACCTTGACTGCCGTGGGGGCCCGTTTTTCCGCTCCTTCTAGACCTTACCCCAAGGCCCAGAGAGGAGGGAAAATGTGGTTCAGGAAATCTCAAAGGTCTTTCCCTACTCCCCTCTTGAGGCAGGGGGGGGATTCAGGAAGACGCCGCCCCAGAGGCGGCAGAGGCCCCCATAACCCTGGAGACCGCGATTCCTTTCGTGGTCCATCCTACGCTCCCCGTCCCTGAGACATGGCCCGACTGCACATCTCCGGAGCCAGTCGGGGTCGTTCTTGGAACACCCACAGCTTGGGAATCTATCACCAAGGATCAGTGGGTGCTCCGAACCATAACCGGAGGCTATCTCATCCCTTTCACCAAGATCCCCCCTCTTCCTATCAGGAAAATCCCGGATGTGCCACCCAGTCAGCGGGATCAAGCAGCGGTCGAGGTTTCAAAGCTGCTAAGAAAAGAGTCATCCAGCCTGTCCCCCCGACCAGATCGGATCAGGAACTTACTCAAGACTATTTTTGGTGCCAAAAGACAGGGACTTAAGGCCCATTTTGGACCTCAGTCATTGAATCTTTTAAAAAATCCAAATTCGAATGGTCACCCTTCAGTCCATTCTCCCGTTATTGGAGAAGGATGTCTGGATGTGCTCCATAGATCTCAAGGCGCTTACTATCACATTCTGATAAGTCAAGAGTCCAGGAGTCATTACGCTTCTGCCTGGGAACCAGTCATTTCAGTTCAGCACTGCCCTTTGGTCTCACCACAGCCCCAGGGTGTTCACCAAGTGTCTGGCAGTGGTGACAGCTCACTTGAGAAGTCTAGGATTCCAAGTGTTTCCCTATCTAGGCGACTGGCTCCTTACTGCCACCTCCAAGCATCTATTAGTTGCATGACCACAGTCAGTTTGGGTCATTCACTAGGAATCACGTTCAATTGGGGAAAATCTGTGCTGCAGCCGTCTCAGTATTACATTTGTAGGCGAGAGTTAGACACAAGAAGAATGGGCATTCTTGCCTGTAGAAAGGATTCAGGTCCTGCAGTCTCAGGTTCAAACCCTGTTACCCAGGTCACGAGTTCAGGCCAGACTGATTCTGCAGTTATTGGGCCGATGGCCTCACTATTCTCTAGTCCCCTTAGCCAGGCTGCACATGCGGGTGCTGCAATGGCTACTGTCGATTCAATGGTCCTTTCAGGAATGAACCATTTAGTCAGATTGCAAAATTTGCCGTCGGGACCTCGTTGGTGGCTGCCTCCAACCTGGACCAGGGCGACCCTTTGCCCTTCAGCCTCCCGTGCCACGGTGACCACGCCTCCCAGACGGGGGTCATTATCTGGACAGGTCTGTCCAAGGCACGTGGCAATCCGCCGCACTTCATATCAATATCCTGGAAATGAGAGCGGTGCTACTGGTGTTGCAAGCACTTCATCCTCTTCCAGGTACTATTGCGATCTATCCGACAACATGTCAGTAGTCTGGTACATAAACAAGCAAGGGGAACCAGGTCCTACCCTCTTTGCAGAGGCCATGAGAGTGTGGCATTGGGTTTCTGGCGTTTCTAGTGGCACGCACATTCGGGAAATCAATGTGATTGCAGACAGGCTGAGCAGAACTCTCCTGTTACCCCAGTGGTCCCTCAATGACAGGGTGGCTGCAAACATCTTGCCAAGTGGGGCCTCCCTTGTTGCGACTTGTTGCCAGCCTCTGCGAAATGCAGGAGTTCTTCACTCTGACTCCCTCTCAGGGGCAGATTCCCAGGGGCGCTGCTCACAGTTGGCCCCGGTCTATCGCCTTCCCTCGGTTCCCCTTCTCCCGAAGGTGATACAGAAGGCGATTTATCTAGGGGCGACATGATTTTGATGCTCCACACTGGCCTCGTCAGGTTTGGTTCCCCTTCCTTCTGAGGTATGCGGTGGACCATGGTTTCTGGACCTGTGCCTGACCTGTTGACTCATCAGTTGGGACAGTCTCACCCATCCCTCAGGTCCTTGAGGTTGGCAGCTTGGTTACTCCACTTCCAACCTTAGTCAGAGATAACTCTTTTCTCCAGGCGTCATCCACATTTGTCCTCTTCTCACAAACCTTCCACTATTAAACTGTATTCCAGCAAATGGAAGAGGTTTGCTCTTTGGGCCCAACAGCAGGTATAGATCCTTACCCCAGTACCTCAGGTTTTAGAATTCCTGGTTTCTTTGTTTATTTGGGCTCTTCAGTTTCCACAATTAAAGTCCAACTGGCTATCTCTAATTTTCATGTCTCTTTGAGCCTTCCTTAATGGCAAACAGGCTTTGTAAAATCTTTCCTTAAGGGCGTGGCTCCTTGACCCCAATAGCCCATCCTGTGCCCCTTGGGATCTGAATATGGTTCTAGCTTCTTTAACTGCCGTCCCTTTGAACCAGCAGCTACTTGTGATATTTCTATCTTGGAAAACCGCTTTTTGGTGGCAATAACCTCTGCCAGCGGGTTTCAGAGCTTCAGGCTCTCTGTTCTAATCCTCCTTATTTGACTTCACAAAGACAGAGTGTCCCTCAAGTTAAATCCTCTTTCTTGCCCAAGGTAGCATCCCCTTATGCATTCAACAATCCTTGGAGCTCCTGTGTTTTCCCAAATTCTCCAATAGCGCAGAATATATTTTCCATCAGTTGGATGTTCTGACAACTGCGTTTTTTATTTAAGTAGGACCAATCAGACACAAAAGTCAGATCAGCTGTTTGTGTCCTTTGGAAAAATAGGTTGGGTCAACTTGGCTAAAACCACCATAAAATGGATTAAAGATTGCATCTCCTTCATTTATTCACAGTCCGGCAAGAGCTACCTTCCCAGTCAAAGCTCATTCTACCAGGGCAATGGCTACTTCTGTAGCATTCACTCCAAATTATCGATATGATATCTGTGCTGCTGCCTGGACTTCTCCACACCTTTATTTCTCATTACAAGATGGATGTGGCTTCTTGAGGTAGAGCTTCCTTTGATTCCACAGTTCTCAGGAGTGTTTTCCAATGAGCCACCCGGGATTTAGGTGCTAGGGATGCTGTCCCATCAGTTATGAATGTAGACGAGATAGGATCCCATTACATCTTTTAGTTATGTACTTACCATAACTTCGGATGTATGGGATCCATCTCATTCCTCCCCCCCCTTCCCATTGGATTTAGAGAATGTTGCTACTTACTGAGTTTTTCTCTTGAAGGACTTTAGTTTGTTACAGTGCTGGTATGTTTCTGTGTGCCTGGATGTAGGTATATGCGAACAAACAAGATCTGGGGAAGCAGGCATGGTGCATTCTGGGATAAGGTAGCCCAGCCAATTAGAGACTTATTCTATATATAGTGGCAGTGGAGCGAGGATGGCTCGAACCCATCAGTTATGAATGTAGGCGAGATGGATCCCATACATCGTCTTTTTTCAGTTTGTTTATGAGTGCTGTTTCTGATCAGAAATGCCTTCCCTTTTTGGGATTTTGCTCTATCATGTAGTAGCTTCCTCCTTCTATTGTATAGTTTGTTTATGGCTGGGGTCCACCAGACAGGACGTCTGCCTTTGAAGGATTGGTTCTTGGTTTTATTTGGATTGCATGATCCATGCATTCCTGAAGGTGTTCATAGAGATCCATGCATTCCTGAAGGTGTTCATAGAATGCGTTTATAAAGGATTCTGCAGTCTGGGTCATATTATCCACAGGCCTGGGGGCTTTGAAGGATTCCACCTCGGTTTTGAGGAGTGTGAAATTTGCTTTAGAGAAATGTTTCACTGTGGCTTTCTGGGCAGGGGGTGGGGTCGGGATGTAAATATCCAGTGAGATTACTTTATGGTCTGATCTTACCAGTGAGAGATACACTTTTGGTCTGGAGCATAGAGTCCCCATGTTGGTGATGATCAGGTCCAGTATGCTTTCCCCCTCTTGTGGGAGTGGTAACAAGTTGATGTAATGGGATCCTATCTCGCCTACATTCATAACTGATGGGTTTGGAGCCGATCCCTTGGCTCCGACTCGGCCACTATATAGTAGAACGAAGTCTCTAATTGGCTGGGCTACCCCTTATCCCAGAATGCACCACGCCTGCTTCCCCAGATCGCTTGCCGCTTGCCAGACATGGTCTCGACTTGGCTGGAGCTAAGTAGTTTTTGGTTACTTTTTGGTCTTTTGACCTAGGGGTTTCTTCATAAACAGCTGTTTTAACAGCTTTACGTGTGTGCGTAAACTTTTTTGGTGTGATTGGTATTTTTTCTGTTTACGGGCAAGGCCCGTTTAAGTTAGGGCCCTTGCCCTTATTTGTGTGTGGGTGTGCTAAATTTGTCTTACTGTGCGTTCTGTTTTATCGGGCTAAGCCCGTTTAGGTTAGGGCTTCTGCCCGTTTTGGATGCTGTATCTTGGGCCAGTCCCGTTTGAGTCAAAGGGCTCGTGCCCTCCTGAAGGTTGTTTTTTTCATTGTGGTAAAACTGTGGTGTGACAGGATGTGAAGAGCAGAAGTCTGGTTTTAAAAAGTGCACCAAGTGTAACTACAAAATGTCTATTACCAATAGCCATGCTGTTTGTGTATATTGTTTAGACCCGAAACATTTACAGGAAACATGTAGTGTTTGTCATGCTTTTCCTCTAGGGTCCTTCAAGAACGTAAAATAAGTTGATACTTAAAGGCCTTATTAAGCCCTCCTTTGAGGAAGCTTTGGCTTCTCCTTCCTCTCCAGCTTCTAAAAGAAAGGTTGTCGGCTCCGACCAGTCCGTCGGAACCGACTTCCAAGAAGCATAGGTTGACCTCTTCTTCCTCGGCTCCAATGGCTTGAGCCTCGGGTGGAAGGGTCTGCCTCGACCTCTTTCCTCGGCTCCATTGGTGTCGGAGCCACAGTTGGGGGATCGAGGCGAATCATCTGCTTCGGCTCCGTTGGTCTCGGAGCCGTTGGAAGTGTGCAGCTCAGACTCTTCCCCTCGGCCCCGAGTCCCCTTCGGTGCCGATTTATACATACGGGTTCGGATCCGTGCCGATAGTGTTGGAGCCGTTTCAGAGCTGGTCCCTGGTCTTTCGAGCAGAGAGAAGTCGCCTCGGCCCCCATCTATTTCCTCTAAATCCTCCAGGTTGTCTGACTCAGATTTGGACAGAGTTATCCAGAGGCTTTTCCAGTCCCCGGTTTTGCAAAATGGTCTCGGCTCCAGCCCACTCGGCTCCAGAGCCGATCCCCACTTCGACATCCGATTCCTCCTCCAACCTCGGAGCCGCTGGAGTCGGGTGATGGTAGAGCAGAGCAGAGTCGTCCAGTCGGACCGAGACTCCCTCGAGCCTCTCGGTTCGACCATCATTCCTACCCTGTCCACGGCGCCAGGATTCGGTACTGACTTCCTTGGTCAGGGCCGAGGGAACACTTTGGAACTGGTAGCTGTGCCTAGTCTTCCCTCGGAGCGTCGGCCGCAGGGATTCCCGGTACCGTCGTGGTCTCTCAGCCGGTATCCTCTGTAGAGTCTTGAGGTCCTGCTTTTGAGGCCATGAGGAGTCTGGCCATGTCCTTGCCGCTCAGCAAGTCTCTACCTCACCGCCCCTAGACTTGGGAACTGGTGCTTCTGGTGTGCTTCATTCCCACGACAGCGGGGCCCCAGGGCCTGAGGATACCCCCTTGGGGGGGGTTCCCTTCTCCCGGGAGGTCCTTCTGTATCCACTTGGATGAACCTCCAAGGAAGAAATTGTGCAAGAGGAAGCACATTGACTCCCAGGATGAGTCTATCACTTCAGATACTGACCTCGATGATGCGGAGGGGTCCCCAAAATCGTCCTCGGATGACGTCTCATTCTCAGATATCCTCGATATCCAGAGACAGAGAGCGATTGGCAGTCAAAACCCCTTCCGCAGAGGAGTCAGTCTTCCTCAAGGCTTTTGGGGCCCAGCCCTCCGCCTCCCTGGGTGTCTCCACCCTTCGATGAATTGCTAGATTTAGTTTCTTGAAGGGTGTGGGAACACCCTGATTCTGTGGAACCGGTGCCCGCCAGGCCTAACAAGTTCCTCTCAGCCCCTCCTCAAAAGGAATTTTGACCAAAGGAGTTGCAGTAGATGCGATGGTGGCATCTGCCACTCAGCAGGACGTGGCAGAGGCTTCCAACGTCTATTCACCCTCCTAATAAGGATTCCAGGAGCATGGATAGGTAATGGAAGCGTGCCCTTTCTTCAGCGGCCTTTACCCTGTCGCTGAATTACCTTTGTCATTTCACCAGGCTCCAAAGGGACCTCCTCAAAGAGTTAGGAGAGTCTCTTACGGGTAACCTTCCTGAGGCGTTAGCCCAAACTGTTAGCGCTAGATGACTACCCTATCTTCGATAGTCAACTCGTCCATGAGACTCATCTCATATGCGGCAGGCGAGTAGAGCAGCAAGGAACAGTGGCTCTTAGAAGACACGCCTGGTTACGCTTTGTGTCCCTTTAGCGGAGGCTTTTAAGTCTTCCTTCACCGACGCCCCTTTTGATGGGTCCTCCTGTTTGGACCCAAGGTGAAGGACACACTGACTCGGTGTGAGCAGGAGGGCAAGACCTTGACTGCCGTGGGGCCCGTTTTTCCGCTCCTTCTAGACCTTACCCCAAGGCCCAGAGAGGAGGGAAAATGTGGTTCAGGAAATCTCAAAGGTCTTTCCCTACTCCCTCTAGAGGCAGGGGGATTCAGGAAGACGCCGCCCAGAGGCGGCAGAGGCCCCCATAACCCTGGAGACCCTTGATTCCTTTCGTGGTCCATCCCACGCTCCCGATCCCTGAGACGTGGCCCGACTGCACATCTCCGAGCCAGTCGGGTCGTTTTATGAACACCCACAGGCTTGGGAATCGATCACCAAGGATCAGTGGGTGCTCTGAACCATAACCGGAGGCTATCTCATCCCTTTCACCAAGATCCCCCCTCTTCCTATCAGGAAAATCCCGGATGTGCCACCCAGTCAGCGGGATCAAGCAGCAGTAGAGGTTTCAAAGCTGCTAAGAAAAGGAGTCATCAGCCTGTCCCCACGACCAGATCAGATCAGGAACTTACTCAAGACTATTTTTGGTGCCAAAAAAAGACAGGGGACTTGAGGCCCATTTTGGACCTCAGCTCATTGAATCGCTTTGTAAAAAAATCCAAATTCCGAATGGTCACCCTTCAGTCCATTCTCCCGTTATTGGAGAAGGATGTCTGGATGTGCTCCATAGATCTCAAGGACGCTTACTATCACATTCTGATAAGTCAAGAGTCCAGAAGTCATTTACGCTTCCGCCTGGGAACCAGTCTTTTCCAGTTCCCAGCACTGCCCTTTGGTCTCACCACAGCCCCCAGGGTGTTCACCAAGTGTCTGGCAGTGGTGACAGACTTGAGAAGTCTAGGATTCCAAGTGTCTCCCTATCTAGACGTCTGGCTCCTTACTGCCACCTCCAAGCATCTATTAGTTCGGGCGCTTATGACCACAGTCAGTTTGGGTCTTTCACTAGGAATCACGTTCAATTGGGGAAAATCTGTGCTGCAGCCGTCTCAGAGTATTACATTTGTAGGCGCAGAGTTAGACACAAGAAGAATGCGGGCATTCTTGCCTGTAGAAAGGATTCAGGTCTTGCAGTCTCAGGTTCAAACCCTGTTACCCAGATCACGAGTTCAGGCCAGACTGATTCTGCAGTTATTGGGCATGATGGCCTCGACTATTCTACTAGTCCCCTTAGCCAGGCTGCACATGCGGGTGCTGCAATGGCTACTGTCGGTTCAATGGTCCTTTCAGGAACTTCCCCTGAACCATTTGGTCCAGATTACCGAAATTTGCCGTCGGGACCTACGTTGGTGGCTGCTTCGGTCCAACCTGGACCAGGGGGGCGACCCTTTGCCCTTCAGCCTCCCGTCACCACGGTGACCACGGACGCCTCCCAGACAGGGTGGGGGGGGTCATTATCTGGACAGGTCTGTCCAAGGCACGTGGCAGGCTCAACAAAGGCACTTACATATCAATATCCTGAAATGAGAGCGTGCTACTGGTGTTGCAAGCACTTCATCATGCTCTTCCATGGGTACCATTGCGATCCTATCCGACAACATGTCGGTAGTCTGGTACATAAACAAGCAAGGCAGGAACCAGGTCCTACCCTCTTTGCTGAGAGGCCATGAGAGTGTGGCATTGGGCGATACCCAGCGTTTCCTAGTGGCAACGCACATTCGGGAAATCCAGTGTGATTGCAGACAGGTTGAGCAGAACTCTCCTGTTACCCCAAAGTGGTCCCTCAAGGACAGGGTGGCTGCAAACATCTTCGCCAAGTGGGGCCTCCCTTGTTGCGACTTGTTCGCCAGTCCTCACAATGCGAAATGCAGGGACTTCTTCACTCTGACTCCCTCTCAGGGGCAGATTCCCAGGGACGCTGTAGCTCACAGTTGGCCCCGGTCTACTTCGCCTTCCCTCCGGTTCCCCTTCTCCCGAAGGTGATACAGAAGGCGATTTATCTAGGGGCGACATGATTTTGATCGCTCCACACTGGCCTCGTCAGGTTTGGTTCCCCTTCCTTCTGAGGTATGTGGAGGGCCCATGGTTTCTGGACCTAGTGCCCGACCTGTTGACTCATCAGTTGGGACAGTCTCACCCATCCCTCAGATCCTTGAGGTTGGCCGCTTGGTTACTCCACTTCCAACCTTAGTCAGAGATAACTCTTTTTCTCCAGACGTCATCCACATTTTGTCCTCTTCACAAACCTTCCACTATTAAACTGTATTCCAGCAAGTGGAAGAGGTTTGCTCTTTGGGCCCAGCAACAGAGGTATAGATCCGCTATCCCCAGTACCTCAGGTTTTAGAATTCCTGTCTTCTTTGTTTTATTTGGGCTCTTCAGTTTCCACAATTAAAGTCCAACTGGCGGCTATCTCTAAGTTTCATGTCTCCTTTGAGCCTTCCTTAATGGCAAACAGGCTTTGCAAATCTTTCCTTAAAGGAGCGTGGCTTCCTTGCCCCCAATAGCCCATCCTGTGCCCCCTTGGGATCTGAATATGGTTCTAGCTTCTTTAACTGCCCGTCCCTTTGAACCAGCAGCTACTTGTGATTTAAAATTTCTATCTTGGAAAACCGCTTTTTTGGTGGCAATAACCTCTGCCAAGCGGGTCTCAGAGCTTCAGACTCTCTGTTCTAATCCTCCTTATTTGACTTCACAAAGACAGAGTGTCTCTCAAGTTAAATCCCTCTTTCTTGCCCAAGGTAGCATCCCCTTATGCATTCAACAATCCTTGGAGCTCCGGTGTTTTTCCCAAATTCTCCAATAGCGTATGAATATATTTTCCATCAGTTGGATGTTCACAGACAACTGCGTTTTTATTTAAGTAGGACCAATCAGACACGAAAGTCAGATCAGCTGTTTGTGTCGCGGAAAATAGGTTGGGTCAACGGTGGCTAAAACCACCATAGCCAAATGGATTAAAGATTGCATCTCCTTCATCTATTCACAGTCCGGCAAAGAGCTACCATTCCCAGTCAAGGCTCATTCTACCAGGGCAATGGCTACTTCTGTAGCATTTCACTCCAAATTATCGATAGAGGATAGCTGTGCGGCTGCTACCTGGACCCACACACCTTTATTTCTCATTACAAGATGGATGTGGCTTCTTGAGGTAGAGCTTCCTTTGGTTCCACAGTTCTCAGGAGTGTTTTCCAATGAGTCACCCGGGATTTAGGTGATAGGGATGCTGTCCCATCAGTTATGAATGTAGGTGAGATAGGATCCCATTACATCTTTTAGTTATGTACTTACCATAACTTCGGATGTATGGGATCCATCTCGCCTACATTCATACGTACCCGCCCTCTTTCCCCCTTCCCATTGGACTTAGAGGAAATGTTGCTACTTACTGAGTTTTTCTCTTGAAGGACTTTAGTTTGTTACAGTCGTTGGTATGTTTCTGTGCCTGGATGTAGGTATATAAAAGCGAACAAACAAGATCTGGGGAAGCAGGCATGGTGCATTCTGGGAAAGGGGTAGCCCAGCCAATTAGAGACTTCGTTCTACTATATAGTGGCCGAGTCGGAGCCGAGGGATCGGCTCCGAACCCATCAGTTATGAATGTAGGCGAGATGGATCCCATACATCCGAAGTTATGGTAAGTACATAACTAAAAGTTCCATAGCATTTGAGTTTATAAATTCTAGGAACCTTTGGGCTAGGGTGTTGGAGCTAGAGTAATACTCCCAGTCTATGTTTGGGTAGTTGAAGTCGCCCAGTATAATGGTGTTTGGAGAGACCTTCATATTTTCCAGTGTTCTCAGGACGAGGTGGGGTTCCTGGGTTTGGGAGGGTGGTCTGTAGCAGGCTGTAAACTGGAAGGCAGTTTTACCCACTGTTAGTTGCACATGGATAGTCTCTGATGCTTTGTGCTGTGCCACCAACCTGGAGGTGTGGGTATCTTTGAATATTGATACTCCCCCTCCTTTTGTGGTTCGGTCCAAGTTTTAGGTCCGAAAAGCATGGTATGAGGTATAACCTGGTAGTGCTGGGGTGCTCTCGGAGCCTTGAACCAGGTTTCTGTTACTGCACAGATATCGATGTTCTCCATGCTAAGGAGAGTTTCGAAAAGTCGTGCATCTTGAGGTTTAGACTTCTGGCGTTGAGTAGCATTACTCTTAGTTTCTTATCCCTTGTGATACCTATGGAAGTGGGTTTGTCTTTTGAGCCTTGCCTAAAAAAGGCACTATGGGGGTAGCAAGAGCCTTTGCCAATATCCGAAAGCCCACGAGTGACAGGTGCAAGCCGCCCCTCGCTGATCATCGTGGCTTCTCGAGCATGTCATCCCAGGCAGACAGGCATTGGATCCCCTTTGAATGACACCAATACTTAAGCCAATTGTTGAATTTGATCATCTTGTCTTCATATTGTGGCATCATTCTTGGTGAGGGTAAGATGCTACTCAAGGTCAGGGTCATACCGGCCTGGGCTACATGCCCAGAGAGCTCCTCT
Organism: Protopterus annectens; assembly: GCF_019279795.1. Taxonomy (NCBI): domain Eukaryota; kingdom Metazoa; phylum Chordata; order Ceratodontiformes; family Protopteridae; genus Protopterus; species Protopterus annectens. The sequence goes on along the minus strand of NC_056727.1, from coordinate 534,749,096 downwards.
GTCTCTTTTCATGTAGTCCAGGGAAGTACATCTCAGGTCATTCACACCAGCATGGATAATGACTGAGTCATATTTGTACTTGCCTTGGAGTGACCTGAGTGCGTGTGTTATGTGGCAGATCCTAGCGCCCGACAGGCAGCTCACCGTGACCTTCTCCTTGTTCAGCCTGGTGTGCGGGACGTCGGTGTGCCTGATGATAGTCACCTATTAAAAGTGTATCAGGTGTGTTGTTTAGCCTTAAGGGCTGTGACTGTTCGGCAAACTGGCTTTGTGAGCTATGTGCTGCATGTGTTTTGTTTTGGGGTAGCGGTTGCTTTGGTGTCTGCTTTGGAGGTCTCTGCTGCTTAGGAAAATTTTTATTTAGAACCTCCAAGTATGTTTTTGTGTGTTTATGTGTTTGGTTTGCTGTCGTGGTAGGTCTATGTGAGACTGGAATTGTAGTGAGTGTGGTTTCCTTCTCCTCCTGACTGGTTACGCCAGTACTGAGCTGAGAGAGCTTAGCCTCCAGTTTGGCTATATGGTTGCATCTCTCACATGTGTTGGAATTTGTTGGGAGGAGGAGGGTTCTCTGTGTACATGAGGCAGTTGTAACATTGCCTCAAGATTCCCAGATTCACCAGCTGGACCGGAGAGGAGACTGGCAACTGACCTTTGGACATGCTAGAATAGTATTGGGAATTCCTTTATAATTGAAAAAAAGGGCCAATGGGGAACAAGGTACTCAAAGGGAGTTTGTGAGGGTGTAGTGCTTTTAATTTTTTAGTGCTGACTTAGTGAGCAAGTGCCAGGTAACTTAAATGCAATGTGTTACAGGTAACTTAAATGCAAAAACGACAAACAGTAACTTTCTTTCAAGTGAAACAAGGAAATAAGTACAGTAAGCAATGCAGATATCACTAGGGATCCACAGAAGTGCTGAAAAACATACAAACAAAACTAGATTCAGCAGGCCTGGATCTAGTCTATGCTACAGCAAACAAGGTGTACCAATTTCAGTAAGAAACAGTTCAAATGCAGGCACTATAAGCCTTTAACCAGAAATTCCCAGCTCAGAAGGGCAGAGTCCAGCCTCTCCTCCCACAAGAGTGCAGACCACAAACCTTCTTAATGTAAAATAACTGGCCTGAAGGCCAAGTGCTTAAACCAGAACTAATACACTTTTAAAATAACAGACACTGACCTCAAGCTTTGTAGTTGGCTGACTCAGAGCTGAGGATTGGCTCTTAACCCATCTGTAAGAATAAAGGCGAGATGAACAACTCACATGGAACGTTATGGTGAGTACATAACTTATTTTTATGTTATATTACATATTAATACATATGTGCCATGGCAAATTGTTTTTATGTTGTTTCAATTTTTTTTTTTTGTAAATCAAATTCTGTTATTGATATTAGTTAGTCATTTTTTCCAGTTTGCAGAGTAATTTGGACTTATCCAGTCTGAGATTGTTTTAGATATTGATGCTTTTTATATACGTTTCTCTATCAGGAAAGTTTAATCCTCCCTGTTTCCATGATCTGATATGATGTATTAAAGCGATTCTGCTTCTTTTGAGAAACCATAACATTTTTATTAGGCATGACTTTATTTCTTTAAATATATTTCTTTCTGGTAACAGTTGTATTGCCAAGGCTATATATAGGATCTTGGACAGTAAAACCATTTTTATTAACTGTCGTCTATCTTCAAATGTCAATATTATTTTGTTCCATTTTTCCACAGAGATTTTAATTGTATTGATGATGATATTGTAGTTTTTTAGACCAGTTTGTTATTATCCTTGCATAACTCAATTCCTAGATATTTTAAAGTAGATAATCATTTCCTTATGATGTGATCCCCCTTAGTTTGCAGTTCTTTTTTATTTAAAAATAAAAATTTTGATTTTGATTTATTGAAATAATTCTGAAGTCATGTCAAATTTGTCAATTAATGTATCTAATTTTTCTAATGTTTCTTTTATATTTCGATAATGTTAGTAATATGTCATCAGCAAATAGCATTACTTAAGAATTTTATTGTTCATAAACATCTATTCCTTTGATTTTTTATATGGTTACGAATTGAATCTGCCAATATTTCAATAGCCAGAGCTGACATGGGACATCCTTGTTTAGTGCTTTTTGTTATATGTAAAAGGACCTAACTTGACATACACTAAATTATTTGTATGTATGTGTGTGTATGTATATATATATATATATATATATATATATATATATATATGTATATATGTGTGTGTGTGTGTGTGTATATATATATATATATATATATATATAAAATTTTTTT
>NC_056727.1:534695443-534746304 GCF_019279795.1 Protopterus annectens | reverse complement strand
AAAAAAAAAAGGTTTTTTTTTTTCCCACTTTCAAAAATGAACACCTTTATTTTACAAAATAAAAACAAGAAAAACAGACAAATTCCATGGGAAATCAAAAAAAAAAAAAAAAAAAATTTTTTTTCAAAAAAAAATAAAGGGGGAAACAAGCAAGAGGGCCCCAAAACCAAGCAACCCCAATAATGGGCTGGCAAGGCGGGGTAAGGTTTGGGCCCCCCGGGAAATCCCAGGCCGGGTAAAACCAACAACATGTAAAAAATGGAGAACCACAACCACATAAAGGGAGGCGAAGAAGCGGAATATTCCGGGGCAGGGACCCATGCGCGTCAAAAAGGCCCCTAAAAGGTCCGCACCCATGTGTAAATAAAGCTGCAGGGAAAATTAACACCAAAAAAAGGGAACCCCCAAAAAAAGGTAAAATTGTCCCCGCCCAAAAAAATGTAAATATGACCCCACATGCAAATCCCAAGGTCCCCGATTCCCCAAAAGTGCGGGGAAACCCCGCAAAAATGTGAAAACCCCGGGCAGGTTTTAAAAAAAGCCCCCCAAACCCCTATGCAAACGGTGTCCATAACTGTACACATCTGGACAAAGCAGTATGTGCAGCCACTGTACCGATGATTAGCTATGCAGACATGTCAAACACAAGACATAGGCGGAACATCCGCCACCAAGCAGGACACCCCAGCAGGGTGCCACATGCACAGAAGGTGAAGGTGGGACATCACACATAGATAATAGTGGTGTCGGATGGCCAAACACCCACGCCAATGCAAAGGATTGAATAACACGATATGCCCGGATGAATGGGTATGTCATAGCATGGGAATAGCTAAGTTATCCAACATAATAGCCATGCGTACCAGATACAAAATGCCAAGTAACACGCAGTAGTAATGCAGGAAGGCATACACGACTGTGGGAATATCACAGGACATATGGCACATGCCAAAGTGTCGACGCAGGACGCACAAATGTCCAGGATGGGGTACCCTGCAAAGAGGAACACGCCAACCCCACCCCCCACTGACGATCAGCAGTAGAAACACAACCCAAACACACACCAACACCACCGGCCCATCCCATGATAGTAACGGAGGCCGGTCAAAGACCACCATGATGCATGCACAAACAGGGACACGGGTAAATCGCCGCTTCCTGACAACCCCACACAGGCCACCGAATAATAGTATGGACATACGATGTAATGCTGAGAGGATGTGGTAGTCCTCAGTATCACAGAGGTAGGTACACAGATACACTGTAAACCAGCCGTGACATATGTGCACTGTACACAGCATACCTGCAGGTAATACATAGTTCAATCATGTGCCACATAAATATCCACAACGTATCGAGGACAGGGATAGACAAGTGTGAATGGGACAAACGCAGCGCGGGAACATGGCATATGTATGATAACCGCACCACCTAATAGCAATGTATGCCAATAGCAGAAGCTATTGTAGGTTGTCCAAACACACGTGTATGTATGTACACATCGAATACCAATCAACAACCACGCCCGGATGTGGTTAATGCTGATATACCCATCGGTAGATGTGGTGCGTCCTGAGGTCGATGCCTGAGGGACCACACAGAGGCAACCGTGGGTAAATACAGGCAGTACCCACACCCAGACGGGTCATTGAGGTATGCCATATCATCTAGGGAAAGAAACTATAGGATTCCCCGGACATAATGGCACAGCATAATGCCTGTCTCAGCCCATCCGCGAGACATATCGCACTCCGGCTGCGGTAAGCGGACATACTGTGCGAAGATGTCCAGTTGCCAATGTCGACTTTCGTCTCGCTATGTGAAACAAAGTCAACATAGCGATTCAATACAAAACAGCGACGGAGAGCCCGGATGTCCCCATTGCTGTGCTGTTCAACCTGTTCCGCCATGTTAAATGTGTGTAGCAGAGTGGACTGTTCTAAAGTAAGCAACGGACATGTCCGTGGCTCAGTTAAAGCTGTCACACAATGTTAAACCCATGTAACATAGCGAGACAGGTTATAAATACCGAGGTATAGTAATGGAAATAGGTCCGGTCGACCAGACCGTGTGCAATTACTATAACACGATCTACAACAGGCATGCCGGCCAATCAGCGTGCATGGTTAGGAATAATGGGAGGGTGGATATGGTATCATAGACATGGACAAACCGTGCCCATGTGACTCGTCTGACATTTCCGCATTAACGGTCAGGGCAGTTCCTGCATACTTCAGGCTGACAAGACCAAACCCAAAGCACCTACAGGAACACCCTGACAATCGGCCTGTATGCATTGGGCTATAAGCCCCCATGATCCAATATCCCTGCAGTCACGACATATGCATCCTGGGCCATGAGGCGTAGGGGAATAAGGAATGTGTAACATGTAGTAAATCGCGACTTTTCCCAGCAGGAGAATGGATGCCTCAGACGACGTGAGTGCGGGGGATATGTTAATGTAGCTAAGTACCATGGGTATGCATATAAATGAGACAGAACAGCTAACATGTAGTGGTCACAGCAACCGCAAACGTGAATGCAGTCCCGCTTTGAATTACTTAATTATAGAACATATAAAATGTGAACGCAGCACGATACGGCCCCGCGCCGCAAAGACAGTTACATGTGTAAAGGTGAAAGTGTGTTTCCGCATTAACGCCTGTCAACCGATCAGAGATATGTTACCGGAACAGTCACAACTAATACAGACCACGAACCACACAGACCCAGTAAACATATGTAACCAGAATAATGGATATGCATGCGCTCGCGCGAACCCACAATTAGGAAATGCAAGTGCGCTTCAGCGTAGGTGTGATCCGCCCCACAGCAGGAAAGTTAATGCTGTGTCCTCCACGCTAGTTATACATGTCTCAAAACTGTCAGCCTCTGAAAGTATGGAATTGGACAATGCCATGCAAAGTACCGTACAATAGTGAGAAACACATGCTATGTGATAAGACAAACATAGAATGTGGATAGGAATAACGTGTGTTAGTAGTAGGGATTGACGATGGTTATGCATCTGTAACCCGACCCATTACGTCAGAAGGTGCCACCGTGCACGAATTGTGTTATGTTGGCTCACACTTCATGACTTGACCGGCTAGGCTAGCTGGATATATGTCCAGTGTCAGCAGAGTCTGATGGAGAAATGCTCACACACAATATTAGCACAACATACCAAAGTACTCATATGTAACCAAAAGAACAACAATAGAAAGTGTCCTGAAAGGACTGGTTACATACAGATCCCAGACGACAGAGAAATATATATGGCCAGTGGAAGCATCGCCACCACGGATCAGGTCCCTATAGAATCAAGAAGGTCTCACATGACATGCCAGCTAATTGCCAGATAGACACAGGTCTATGTAACACACAGCAAGATTAAGGGCCAACCAGCCATACCCTGCCAGAACCTGTACAGTGGGAAAGGTATGGTATGGTAATAGATGTGTGTACACAGGTAATCCACAGACAGTAACAAAGCAAGGTATGAAACGAGGGGTCCACATGTATATATCTACACACAACAGTCCGACGTCTGCATATATATGACACATGGATATAGATATGCCAAGTCAATACATAATATGGGTAGTCAAACAGACATCCGCGAATGGGGAAACAGCAGCAGTCAAACCACTGGCCAGATGGTGACAGTCCAACAAGTTCTACACTTTACATATGCACACTGGTGTCCATTGTAGGACTCCAAAAATTGATCCGTTCGCAACCCCTGCCGCGATCGACTACGAAGAAGTGACAGGCCGCGACTACAGCACAGCTAGACATATGCACCAACAGCGATTTAAGGTTGATGACACGGTCCATGAAATGCAGGACATATGAACAGAAATCCCCAGATTGTCGAGGCCATAGAAGTGCTGCCCATACCTGTGCACTGCACACATGAAGGAATGTAATGTAAACCGATGGTTGCAGCCATGAGAACTGGGTATGCAGAAACGGGCCTCGGTGTTGTTTGGCAGAGAATCCATTGGCCCGCCCCGTGGGAGGGATGTGGGTATAGCACATGCCTTAATCCCCACTAATGTTGCAAAGCATCCACCGGATAATGCGGAAAGCAGGTGTGAAATGTGTACAGCCCTATATCAGTGTCCAGTAGGCGATTCCCATGGATGGACACTCGTACGACCAAGATGGCACCCATACCTGGAAACCTGGTGGAATTACACAGCTGCAGTAAGGCATAGCACAGGAAATACAGATAGGGACTACATTAGAAATTCCCCATACAAAGTCAGACCGTCGTGTGAATACCGGCATACATAGCTCTCAATCTGCCATCACCAAAATGGGGATCACTCACCGCCATAATGCGGAACAAATGGGCGACCTGTGGAACACATACTAATGGCTCACCAACAACTTCAACTAGGAAGGTCATAGGATGGTTAAACTATGCCGTTCCCACTTATAAAAAGATCCTTTAATGAATTAATATGATTAATGTCAATTGACCATGGATTACACCTAAACCATTCCTAACACTGAATGTGTAACAGACCCTTCCAATGTGGAACTTTGAGGGAGTCCGGGGAGCATGACCCATCGAAGACCCCAAATGAGGTATCGCCCCTCATAACCAGGTACACTGGAGAGGCATGCTGGCGTAGCCATGAATACGGATGTTATGAGTGTCACTACCCATGCAATGGAAATGGCATCCCTATCACCCACCGCACAGTCCTGAATGCTTAGGCAGCAATCAGCTAGGAAGGCACAGCACTATGTGAAACGTAACAAGGGCAATGGCCGAACATCAGGGTGTTTACACATAATGACAACAGGTCAGGGTATGCAGGAGCTACCTGTCCAAAATACATGTACTGAACCGGTGATCCTAGGTGGACAGGTGGGAAGAAAGACAGCAGGACAAATGTGCAAACATGCATATGTCCTACCCTGGTAACTGTGGATGACAACGTATGCCCCGCAAAGGTCAATGTGGAAGGTAAGCAGACACAAAGGTGACGTGTCCCCCAGGGTGCCATGACGTGTCAATATAACAAATGTCAGGCCCCCATAGCCGTACGTGAGCCTCGCCACTGACAGGAAGCGCAAATACGACGCACATATATGGTACAGGAAAGTACAAGTAGTATGGATAAGCAGATGCAGACCTGTGTGAGGAACACAACTGTCTGCGTGGGTGTGCCGTGCAAATACAAAGTAATGCCATGTGGTCTGTCATGCCACCACACACTGTGTGTGTATTGTAGGCAGACAATAGGCATGTTGTAGTAGTCACATACCCTGCAACTGCACAGATGTACGCAGACTGAGTAGAGGTCTGCCTCATATGTCCGCTGTGTTCCACGTAACAGTAGCAGTCCAGCGGCCACATGATATCTGACGACAAGACACAACAACAAACATGCGAGGAAGACACCACATCTGACGGACATGCCATACGCATGCATAACATATCACTGTGCCCACTATCAATGTTTCTAAGAGAAACATGACATGACTGGCCCCGAGTGTCCCACTATCTCCCAAGGCCGTGTCCAGATATACGTCCCCTGAGGTGGAGTGCTATGAACAGACACAGATACATGTGTGTGGAAACACTAGTATCCACTCCAAATTGATGGGATGTGCTCATAGCCGGCCTTAGGCATAGGCCAACCCGGCAGCTGCCTAGGGCGCCGCACTAGCAGGGCCATCTTTCTAGTAGTTATGTCATGTAGGTACACCAGGATGGGGGCACCATGTGTTGTGGTGGTGGGCATGGAGCCCCTACCGCCTAGGGCAGCGGTTGACCTAAGGCCGCTCCCGTGCTGTCGTAGGAGGGGTAGTACGGTCCGCAGGTATGTGCTGAAGTGCACATGAAACAGCGGTCTACAAGGATTACCCATAGTGGTGACACCTGCACAGACGGTTATAGCGGGACATACACACGACCATGCACACAGCTCAGATAGACATACACACACCATAAAACAGGCAATGATACACAAGGTTTATGGCGTGTATGGGTACAGTGACAGTACAGCAAGGATAGCTGTCTGCCAAGATATACAGCAGATGTCTCTAGGGCGTGCCGGAATACAGACGTTGCATGGACAATGAGTGGATATGCATCGTCAGCTGTGCAAATATGCGATACATGGGACAGACAGCTGTCCATGCAAGAGCAGCAGCCATGGGCATAACATATGTATGTATATATACATCGAGAGAGATACAGACGGACACATGTGGCAAGGCCGGAGTGGAACGATACAGCACTATCCCACCACACCACAGCAGGGTGCACGTGGAGAACACGCTACAGAGGTCGCCAACCACAGCAGGCACACAGGCAGTCCACTAGCCGCTCGGCCTCAACATCCACACAAACACAGAGATGTTGGCAGGATATAAGTGTTCTGGCGGAACCTCTAAAGCCATAACCAATGAACCCATGCGGCTGGGAGCATAGACACACACACACACAGCTGGCAGGCATGGGATTGACCTACCTTACCACCTACCCACCGCAACAGTATGACACAGGTATGGAACGCTACATGGACCACTGAACACAGCACCGCCAGAGGCATACGCCTAGGTGGGTGGCAACATCCGTGAAGGAATAGATGCCGATAGCCAAGGTATGTGTTGCGCCGCCTTAAAAGCATGACTATCTCCAGAGGCAGCTGGAATCACACACACACACACACCACACAACACACACGGGAAGTGCCGGAGTTGAACCTATGCCTACCTACATGAACACCTACAGCATGATGCATTTACAGAACGCGCCACCGAGATTACTGAGCACAGCGCTGTCAGAGGCATACTTAGGTGGGTGACATCATCCGTAAAGGAATAGATGCCAATAGCCAAGGTATGTGTTGCAAGCGCCTAAAAGCATGACTATCTCCAGAGGCAGCTGGAAACACACACACACACACACGGGAAGGGCTGGGAGTTGAACCTACGCCACCACCTACATGAACACACTCACAGCATGATGCATTTACAGAAGCCGCTACCGAGATTACTGAGCACAGCGCTGTCAGAGGCATACTTCTAGGTGGGGTGACATCATCCGAGAAAGGAATAGATGCCAATAGCCAAGGTATGTTATGGGCCGCCTAAAAGCACGACCATCTCCAGAGGCAGCTGAAACACACACACACACCACAAACAGACACGGGAAGGGCCGGGGTTGAACCTCGCCTACCTACATGAACACACTACAGCATGATGCATTTACAGAACGTATACCGGAGATTACTGAGCACAGCACTGTCAGAGGCATACTTAGGTGGGTGACATAATCCGAAGGAATAGATGCCAATAGCCAAGGTATGTGTTATGGCCTAAAAGCATGACTATCTCCAGAGGCAGCTGGAAACACACACACACACACACACACACACACACACACACACACACACACACACCACAAACACACATGGGTAAGGGCCGGGAGTTGAACCTATGCCTACCTACATGAACACACTACAGCATGAAGCATTTACAGAACGTGCTACCGAGATTACTGAGCACAGCGCTGTCAGAGGCATACTTCTAGGTGGGTGACATCATCCGTAAAGGAATAGATGCCAATAGCCAAGGTATGTGTTGCGAAGCATCTAAAAGCATGACTATCTCCAGAGGCAGCTGGAAACACACACACACACCACAAACACACACGGGAAAGGGCTGGGAGTTGAACCTATGTCTACCTACATGAACCCACTACAGCATGATGCATTTACAGAACGCGCTACTGAGATTACTGAGCACAGCGCTGACAGAGGCATACTTCTAGGCGGGTGACATCATCCGTAAAGGAATAGACGCCGATAGCCAAGGTATGTGTTGTGAAGCGTCTAAAAGAACTACCCTCTCCAGGAGCAGCTGGAAACACACACACACACACACACACACACACACACACACACACACACACACACACACATGGGGAAGGGCCTGGAGTTGAACCTACGCCTACCTACATGAACACACTACAGCATGATGCATTTACAGAACGCGCTGCCGAGATTACTGAGCACAGGATTGTCAGGAGGCATACTCCTAGGTGGGTGATATCATCTGCAGAGGCAAGGCAGCCGATAGGGAATGAAGACAGAGTGCGCAGTCACACAGCATGTTACTATCCCAAGGTGGGCGACAGTAGTGCTGCACTCCGGGAATACCAACTAACTACAGAGCACAACATCACGACATGGATACGGGATGCACCACAGACAGTATACCCTATGAGAGGGCAACCGGCGTGTATGATGTAGGCAGCCATTGTGGCATATCAACCACATATGACTCACCTGGACGGGCCACCATGGCTATGCAGGATGTCATTGGCCATGGCTACACGCTTAGTAGCAGACGCCGGTGCCGACTGTACTGTGTTCCCACAAATGGCGATTGGGCATGCCTACCTGCCAAGCGGTCAGCGAAGGAAACATACATGCACACGGGTATAAATCACAGACGGCAGTGTGCATTGTACTGTGTGTCCATCTACACAGCTGCTTACTGGGCATGCTCACACTTAGCATTTGCAGAGTGCAGACATGCATACACATGGGGTGGAATCATGGAAGGGCAGAGTGTGGACCGTCGTGTATCCACCTACACAACAGCAACCCGGCATGCTCACACACGGCGGTTGCAGAGGGGGAACATACATGCACATGGGGTATCTTCACAGACGGGCGCAGTGTGCACTGTACTGTGTGTCCATCTACACAGCTGCTTACTGGGCATGCTCACACACTTAGAATTTGCAGAGTGCAGACATGCATACACATGGGGTGGAATCATGGAAGGGCAGAGTGTGGACCGTCGTGTGTCCACCTATTAACAACAACCCGGGCATGCTCACCCACATGCCGGTTGCAAAGGGGGAACATACATGCACACGGGTAACCTCACAGACGGGCGCGGTGTGCACTGTACTGTGTGTCCATCTACACAGCCGCTTACTGGGCATGCTCACACACTTAGCATTTGCAGAGTGCAGCCATGCATACACATGGGGTGTAATCATGGAAGGGCAGAGTGTGGACCGTCGCGGTGTGTCCACCTACACAACAGCAACCCGGCATGCTCACACTGCGTGGCGGTTGCAAAGGGGGAACATACATGCACACGGGGTATCTTCACAGACGGGTGCGGTGTGCACTGTACTGTGTGTCCATCTACACAGCCGCTTACTGGGAATGCTCACACACTTAGAATTTGCAGAGTGCAGACATGCATACACATGGGTGTAATCATGGAAGGGCAGAGTGTGGACCGTCGTGTGTCCACGTGTGTCCACCTACACAACAGCAACCCGGCATGCTCACACACGTGGTGGTTGCAAAGGGGAACATACATGCACACGGGTATCTTCACAGACGGGTGGTGTGCACTGTACTGTGTGTCCATCTACACAGCCGCTTACTGGGCATGCTCACACACTTAGCATTTGCAGAGTGCAGACATGCATACACATGGGGTGAAATCATGGAAGGGCAGAGTGTGGACCTTCGTGTGTCCACCTACACAACAGCAACCCGACCATGCTCACTGCGTGGGGCATGCTGCAAAGGGACATACATGCAGGGGGGGTATCCTCACAGATGGGTGTAGTGTGCATGCTCACACAAAGGGGAAAAGGGGGAACACATGGGGGTATGGGTATCCTCACAGGGCTGTGTGCACTGTACGTGTGGCCCATCTACACAGCCAGCTACTGGGCATGCTCACACACTTAGAATTTGCAGAGTGTGTACATGCATACGCCATGGGGTGGAATCATGAAGGGCAGAAAGTGTGGACCGGTAGGTACCCCCACCCCCACAACAGCAACCCGGCATGCCTACACACGCATAAGCTGGGTAAACAAACATACATGCACACGGGTATCTCTCTACAGATGGGTGTGGTGCACTGTACTGTGTGTCCATCTACACAGCCGCTTACTGGGCATGCTCACACTTAGAATTTGCAGAGTGCAGACATGCATACACATGGGGTGGAATCATGGAAGAGCAGAATGTGGACCGTCGTGTGTCCACCTACACAACAGCAACCGGGCATGCTCACACACTTAGTATGTGCTACGCCGTCCGCATGCAGACGAGTGTACACACAAGTCACGGCCAGGTAAACCCGTCCCACATGCACAGGGTGGACACACATGCAGTTACATGTACACACACAGATGACATCACAGGCGCCGGTGCAGGCCTAACATGTACACACTGCAGTGAACACTGTAGCTGCCATGCCAGCACCATGTCATCGGTGCAGCAGTATGCCCTCACGGTCCAGCAACAGCATGTGACATATGTCCACAGGTCTATATGGCGGTGTACACCGCTCATGCAGAGTACACATGTAGTATCAATGATCCCACAGGTGTGATGTACTCCGCCCATATCGGTATACATAGACAGGCATGCTCCACACATACCACGGCCCTGACACAGATATGACACATGACTGCTGCTGTACCACAGTGAAACAACGTCCAGATATGTCATATAAGTGATTGTCTGGCTGTGTGCATGGACTGCACACAGGACACATACGAAGCCTGTGATGTACCACATGCATAACAGTGGCGCATAATGTAATGCACACCGCGAATGGAAGGTGGACACATGTCTGGTATGCTCCCCCTACAGGGTGTAGTGGTGTTGACTGGGGCACATACCCTTGTACAGTTTGCCTGTGACAGCTGTGATACCATACAACAGTCCATGTTCCATGTATGTCGACACACATGTCACAACGTAGCAATGCATACACACATGGCAACAGGGGATACATGTGACACGTGGTACCGCATGGTGCAGCCATGCATGTGCGGTGTCCAATGTCCATAACACAGTTGCAACCCCTACCACATGCATACCCATCATGGGGCCATCATATGGTGGCATAGTAACAGGCGGCATGTGTGTACATCATGTGTTTAAACACCTGTCCACATGCATGTGTGCAGGTGGTGGTCACAGGTGTGTCACACACCATCCTACCCTGCCATGTGCATACAGTCTGCTATGTCACCGTTACATGACAGTGCTGCCATAATGCATACCCATCGGTCAGGTGTCATCGACCGTATGTCACATGGCTACTGTAACACCTACCACCTCCCAGGTGCATATATCGGCACATCTGCTGGATACAGTGTTGGTACGCATAATGCACTACATACCGCTGCACACCTGCACATGTCTCATATGGCGGGTGTGGCATTCCCAGCACCGACATGTGTGCAGGAATGTGTGCCCATGTATGCCACATATCGGGGGGACTATGTCCCACGTGCCACACATCACCATACACCATGGTAGAGATCTGTACATACCTCAGTGTGGGGTGCATGGATGTGGATGGTGCAGTACATGCAACACGTCGTCCCTCCGTGTTGACATGTGTGGTCACCACCATGTGAGTGTGTCAACATGTCTGTATGTCTGATGCCTGGTGTGAGGGTGTATGCAGATATAGTGTTGGGAACGGACACTAACCACACACAGGGTGACCATCCCATATTGGTGCTGCATTGTATGACCCTGTCAATGCCATAGGTGTGAGCCATACTGGCCACCTGTGCAAGTCCACCCCCTGTGACATGGCGTGTGGGTGCATTGTATTGTGAGGGTGCTGACCACACAGGCAGGTGTCCCCATCTGCACACAATGGGGTGTGCGCCATTGTGGTGTACACTCGCGATTGCGGACATATTCCTGTACCGGTACAGTGTCCTACTGCTGCACAGCATGCACCACAGCTGACAGGTGACACCTGAGGTCAGTCTCCAGCACGCTGTGTATGACACCTGCAGAATGTCACCATACCTGTACTGTGTCATGCCATGTATGTGATGTCTCTGTCCACCGTAGCCTGTGGCACCAACCACAGGTGTCAGGTGCAGTATATGTGTGGACATGTGTGTCATGTACTGTGTAAACAACGTTACACTATGTCTGGCTCCGTGCTCCGCAGGTTTTCACTTAGACCTTCTCTACTTGCAATCTAAACTGTCTGTTCTCTATCACAAAAGCTCAGCACCTGCTCCCAAAGTATTCATATATAGGTAAAGTACATGTATACTAGACGGAGTACTACACTAGCCTAGAATCCCCTTGAGTACCCACTTCCCTATAGGTCCCTTCTGACCCAGTTACACAGCAAACGCATTCACGTTCTCTGGCATGTCGAAGGGTCAATTGCTAGCGACCTCTCCTGTTCAGCTGGTGAATCTGGGCATCCTGAGGCAATGTTACAAGTGCCTCATGGACACTGGACAACCCGCACCTCCCCACAAAACAAAATACATGTGAGAGATGCAACTATATAGCCAAACAGGAGGCTGAGCTCTCTCAACCACGACCGGCAAGACCAGATGGGAGGAGAAGGACACCACGCACACCACAAACCCAGTGTCACATGGAACTATCACAACTGCAAAACAAACACATAAACACACAAAGACATACTCGGAGGCACTGTTAAAACATGTACTGAACCTACTGAGGCCTCCAAAGCAGACACCCAAGCAACTGCCTCCACAAGACATAGGATATGCAACACATAGTTCTCAACGTCAGTGTGCTAAACAGTCACAGCCCTTAAGGCCACACACAATGCCAGACACACTTGTAATAGGTGACGCCATAGTCAGACACACCGACGTCCCACCCACCAGACTGAACAAGGGAATGATCACAGTAGGCTGCCTGTCGGGCGCTGTAATCCGCCACATAACACAAGCACTCAGGTCACTCCGCAGCATGTACAAGTATGACGCGGTCATTGTCCATGCTGGTGTCAACGACTGGAGACATACCTCCCTGGGATACATGGAAGGAGACATAGAGGGGCTCTCAGATTGTGTAGCCCAGGCCAGCATGACCCTGACCCTGAGCAGTATCCCACCCTCATCAAGAATGATGCCACAATACAGAGTCCGAATGATCATCTTTGATAATTGGCCTAATTATCAGTGTCAGTCTGAGGGGGTCCAGTGTCCTCTTGCCTGAGATGACATGCTTGACACGCCACGCTCCTTCACAAGGGACAGCTTGCACCTGTCACCCCTGGGCTTCCTGAGTTTGGCAAAGGCTCATGCCACCCCCATAGTGCCCACTGCAGGCAAGGCTCAAATGATAAACCTACCGCCCTAGAATACAAACCTGGAAAGAACTAAGGGTAATACTGCTCAATGCCAGTAGTCTATGCCCAAGCTGCACACCCTCAAAAGCCCTCCTCAGTATGGAGGACATCGATGTCAGTACTGTGACTGAAACCTGGTTCAGGGCTCCTGAGAGCACACCAGCACTATCAGGTCATACCTCATATCACGCGTTCAGGACCCAAATCCGGACCGAACCACAGAAGGAAGGGGAGTCTCCATTTGCATGAAGGATACCCACACCTCCAGGGTGGCGGAAACACACGTAGCAGCGGAGACCATCCAGGTGCAATTAACCATGGGTAGGACTGCCCTACAGTTTGTAGCATGCTACAGACCACCCTCCCAAACCCAGGATACCCACACAGCCTTCCTGAAGACACTGGGGAGTATGAATGCTCTCCAAACACCATCATATTGGGTGACATCAACTACCCATACATAGACCGGGAACATTACCCAGGACCCAACACCCTAGACCAAAGGTTCCAGGGGTTCATACACCCGAATGCTGTGGAACAACTACGCACCATACCCACAAGAGGAGGAACTATACTAGTCCTGATCATCACACATGGGGACGACATGCTCCACGCAGGATGTACATCCCTCAATGGTGAGGTCAGACCATATAGTGATCTCACTGGAGATCCGCATCCCGCCCCCAACACTGACAAGGGAGACCACAGTGAAGACCTCTCCACAGCGAACCCCACACGTCATACGACTGGAGTGGTACCCTACAAGGCCTCCGTGCCAGTGGGAAACACAGGCCACGCTGCTGATACCCTTACAAATGCCTTCTACGAGCACACCCAGGAATGTCTGGATCAAGCAATCCCTAATAACATCAGGACCTTGTCCACCAAAGGCAGGCACACGGTCTGGTGGACCCCAGCCATAAACAAACCGTACAACAAGAGGAGAAAGCTACTACATGACAGAGCAATATCACTACCAGGGAAGGCATCACTGATCAATACTGGCAGTAAAATACGATCACTCATACAATCATCCAAGGCCGCCTGTGGGAGAGGACACGCAAAGGACACATAAGACAACCATAAGGCCTTCCTTAGCTATAGTAGGAACATGGGTGGAAGCTCACAGTTATACTCGGAATTAGTCCAGAATGGTACAATGATCACTGAACCCACAGACATTGCCAACATACTGGCAGACAGGTTCCGTGCATATATCTACCCTCTCTCCCACCCCAAGAGGGGAGGTATCTATCCCACCAGAGTCTAGCCTCCCAAACATCTTGAATGCCCAGGTGAGAGCTGCTCCCTCTAAAGCAGAAAACACAGCATCAATGGGACTGGACGGTGTCCCCGGGCTGTGTGCTACCCAACCTCAATAAGGACCTCAACCCGCACATAAGGCTGCTGTTTAATCTTAGCCTTACTACAGGTTACGTACCCGATGGATGGCATACGGCAACTGTAGTCCCACTCCACCAAGGCGGTGCTCCTACGGACTCTGGACATCACCACCCTATAAGCTTGACAAGCCTTGTCTGCAAAGCTATGGACAGGACCATAATGGAGCCCATAAATGAAGACATTGGTGACCGACAAATACTGGAACATACCCACGTCGGCTTAGTCAAGGGCAGATCCTGCCTCATGAACCTGGTCGACCTGTTCGGAAGAGTCACTAAGGCCATTGATGGGGGTAAGTCAGTTTGCACAGACTACTGTGACCTGGCAACAGCGTTCGAACCAAACCCCACGCGGGCATCATAGAAAAGCTCACCAGCGTAGATGTAGAGCCATATGTCACACGATGGGTTGCCAACCGGATCAAGGACAGAACCCACAGGGTTAGTGTTCCTGGTGCCATGTCAGACTCCAAGCCGGTCCCGAGCGGTGGCCCACAGGGCTCAGTCCTGGGCCCCCTCTTGTTCGGAATTCATCTTTCCGACGTGCATGCAAACATAGGGGGATTGTGGCAGACAAGGTATGCAGATGAATGCAAACCGGCCACCATAATCGACACCCATCAGACACAGACATCCACCTGGGGTCTCATAGAAATGGATAACTGGTGCCAGAGCCATGGCCCGCCGCTACATGCCAGGGAAGGTATAGACCTACCCTTTGGGAAAGACAAGGTAACCCCAAATTACCACATAGGTGGTAATCCATTAAACACGGTTGACGTGATCAGGGACCTGGGGACCCAACTTGTCGGTAACCTCTCTTGACACTCACATTGCCAATGTGGTTAGGAAGACATTCCACATTGCCCACCTGGTCATGAAGGGATTCACATCTAGATCAGAGGAGGTCATTGTACCCCTGTACTCTTCACTCATCAGACCAATGATTGGGTACAACGCCCCATTCGGAATGTATCTAACCCGACACCTGCAGCAGTTGGAAGGACCCCAAACGTTCCCCAACACAAGGATAAAGGGGCTGAAACATATGTCACATGCTGCCCGACTGAGGGAACTCCGGCTCTATACATTCTTATACCGTCTGCTCCGAGGTGATCTGTGCCTGACATACAAGGCCATGTCCAACCCGGGTTTCATGGACATGCCCCACCTCATAGGATCCAAACAATCAGAGGCACGAGAGCAACAGACACAAACCTCAACACGGATATAAATAGGATGTGCTGGAGGGACAGGTTCATCACCCAGAGACTCCCTACACCATGGAACAGATTCCCAGCCCTTGTGAGGCAGAGCCCCTCACTGACTCTGTCCAGGAGTAATCCTGACGTGTGGATGGGAGATCGTAGGTATGCCCCGGGAATCATCTCTGTGTCACTGCTGGACAGAGGGACAGCAGACCAATGGGTATAGTATCCTCATCCTAAGGGGTGGTGAAAGCCACACACACTCTGGCTAGGCTTATAGATGCCGTAGGACACATAGCCTAGTATGTACCTATGCACCTATGTACCTATGTGGGTGTCCAGGCAGGTTGCAGGTACATGTGGTATGCTGATATTGCCAGATGTGCCTGTGGGTAACCCACAGCTACACTTGGGGGACTGATAACAGTGCTCCCAGTAGGCACCTGCGAGTACACCATATGAGGCATACAGGTTAACAGAACCAACATGGTGCTACACATGTAACTGTCACACATACCGTGAACACAGCTCAATGCATGCTGCACCTGCACTACATGGTATGTCTGCTGCATGGTGACAGTACACAACCCACGTAACATACGCACCTGTCAGTTGTCATACACAACCACTGCAACATACACATCACACTATGCGCATACACAGGTATCACATACACCTCTCACTATCTTGTCCACCCTGTGCATCAGAATATATTTGCATAACCCTGCACCGATGGTGTGGATGACAGTGATGTGGCAGAGGCTTCATCATATGCACAGGGTGATATGTCTGCCAGGGGCATAGGCTGTACCAATGGATGACATCATGTGTGTGTGTAGGGGCCGGTGCATTTACTGGGCATGACTATGCAGAATGCATGTGGATGTGGTGGAGCCCTACAGTTGTGTCTGCCATGTGTGGGTATATGTGTACACAGTTCAGCCATACGTGATGCCTACACGGGGTATACTTGGCAGCCCCAGACTGTACAGTGCAGGTTGTACGGCTCACTGTGTCCGTCTGCGGCCACGTGACCCGTGCCTGCCTGGGGTCGCACGGGCACTACCGGGTGGAGGTATGGAGTGGCCACTCTCCGATGACACATGTCCGCTGGAACCGTGTCCATGCTGGGACCGGCCAGGGCCATGTCCACGTGGCCTGCTGTGTCCTGGTGTGGTCGGTGTAGCACCAGCTGCACTGCTGCTGCTACCGGCACTGTGTGAGTGGGCATGAGAGGTGGCACGCACACGTCGACCTACACTAGGTGGTGTTGCTGGCCTACAACCACGTGTCCTATGCCTCACCCCTACCAGGTGTTCCAGCACAGACAGCTCACGCTCGCGGATTGACATGCCTCAGTCGAGGATTCAAACCATCTCACCTAATCGCCTCTCCTGTACATTAGCAATCTGCTGTTGAGCATTCGCCAATGACTGGATGTTGTCATTTAGGGAACGGATTGCGGCCCTCTGCAGCCTCTGCCCTTCTTGGTTCTGCCGTTCAGCACGTGCCTGTGCCGCCATTACAGTCTGGAACATGCATCTGGTGATACCAGCTGCTGCGCCCTGTACAGCAGGTGCATGTCTGCCAGAGGTCCTCCTACGAGCAGCACCAGCCACATGCCTGTGTGGCACATCACCAGTCATTACACTGGCAACATGGTGTGTACGCGCACCTTCTGTAGCCACCACACATTCCTGCTCAATGCCAGCAGACGCTGACTGTCCTTCCTCTATGGGCAACGGTGATGTGGTATGTGTCGGCATCAGAACCGTGTGCGGGGATGAGGGGGACATAGGTGGGATGGTAACCAATGGCACAGCTTCTGCCCCTGACAACCCTGCCTGTACCTTGTGCATATGGTCATCACCGCTAGTATCTGTGGGGACACTAGCATCAGATGGACCACAGGAGGGGAACGCACCTACACCACCTGTGAATACAAAGACATACTGTAAGGTACATTACACACACGCAGACACACATACACACACACACACGCACGCAGACACACACACAGACACACACACGCACGCAGACACACACACGCACACACACACACACGCACGCAGACACACACACACGCAGACACACACACGCAGACACACACACGCAGACACATCATGCATGTGATATTGCAGATGGCATGCAGCATTCCCACACCACAGCACAGAGAATGCAGGCCAGACATTAATAGTGTTAGTATGCATACTGCCCTGGGGTGCACACTACATCAAGCAGGTGTCATATCAGTAGGCATGCAGTACACACATTCATGGTAGTTTGCATGCGTCACCGTGATACACCATGTGGCCACAGACAGGTTAACAGTACACATGGCTGGCGTCACCTTGACATGTACTCCGCCGACATGTGCGATAACATGTGGACATGTGACAATGGTGTCCCACCACATGCACCGCATCATACTGGGCTTCACAGTGCAGTGTTATGTGTACAGGCTACGGATAGAATGCATGTGTAACAAAGATGTCTGTGCAGGTGTGGTTGGTGTGAGCCGTGTACATAGCTATACAGTGGGGAGGACAGGCACTGTGCCACTGCATGGCAACAGGACACAGGTATGTTGCTGTGCGATGCATAACATGGACGCATTGCATTGCCATGTCTGCAACACAGTCATGCTGTTCCACAGCACGTATATGGTAGACATCGGTGGCACCTCTGGTGGCTGCAGACAGGCATTCCGGTTGTCTGGTGTACCACATCAAATGTACAGGTGGTCCACTATGGCTATGATTGCACTATGTGTGGACAATGTGCAACGGTGTCTATCCACTTCAGACGTACTGTGTGGCAACATGCCTGTGGCTATCACCCATGGCCATGTTTGACTGGGTCTTGGACAATTGTGTGTGATGGGCATCATGTACCCATCCCTGTGGTGGCCCATGTGACATACACCCATACAAGTCGGAGGTGTCACAATCCAGAGGGCTATGCAGACAACAGTGTGGATGTTTGCTATGTCAGGCGTAGGTCATGTGATGTTGTGACAATATTGCGGACAGAACACCACGGGCGTGGGACATGT
The DNA here is from genome assembly GCF_019279795.1 of Protopterus annectens. Classification (NCBI taxonomy): domain Eukaryota; kingdom Metazoa; phylum Chordata; order Ceratodontiformes; family Protopteridae; genus Protopterus; species Protopterus annectens. The sequence continues at coordinate 534,727,468 of NC_056727.1, read as the reverse complement.
CATGTGCCGTGTCACAATGTGTGCACACAATGCAGGGGCATATGTCACATTGGTAACACCTGTGTGCTGCCCAGATCACAGCTCACTATGTGGTACTGTGTGTGTACCACAAATGGTGTTCCAATGCATACTACATATGCATCCATTGTAGAACACCTCCACCGTTGTATGCATAGCTGACTGCACATATCACACTGACAGGTACTGTGGTTTCATGCCGGTGTATAATAACGGTTGTATCTACTGCACATGGGTGGCATGTGTGTGTCTGGTGGTGCGACCTGTATGCCGTGACTGGAGCAGACCCCAGGTGTGCATGTTATACCTGGCCACATGGCGAATAACTCTACACTGTAACATGCCTGTTACTAACAACAGTCTCACCTGCGACAGACCCATGGCTGTGCGACACACCAGAGGTACCTGTATAGGGGCGACACAACAGTATAAACATTATCCATGACTGTAGCCACAGTAAGCACTGTGCATGTCGCATCATGTACCTGAGTGATAGCATGTGGTATGCACACGTCTGCAAACACAACATAGCATACTGTAGTATGCGGCTTGTGTGCCCATATACCTGGCATGTGTTGGTACATTACGTGGTGTACAGTGACACCCACACCTACAGCAGATATCATACACATATGCAAGACTGACTTACCAGGCAGCTCCAGGCTCATTGGTTGGGAGACACCCACCTCCACGATGGCAGCTAGTGTTTCTGCATGCTGTTCCCTGGGTGTCCCCAGACTGGCCAGGAGCTCCTCCGTGTGTGTGAGTGGGGGCTGGGTTGGTGGCCCACCACCTGTTCCACCTTGTTCTCTGGCGATTGCGGTGGCACGCTGTTTCGCATGCCGTATTAGGTCCGTGCAGTGTCGGCGTATCTGCTGGTAGGTGCGGTTGTTGCCACCCACATCATTCACCCTCCTGCGCATATGCTGCCACAGGTCATCCCGCTGCTGTGGAACATGACTGAATAGCAGGTCATAGTTGTCATGGAGCAACGGTATGATTACGTCATCCTCCTGGTGGCTGAAGGCTGGCAGCCGTGAATGAGGCATTATCTGTAAGACATAATGATGGTGACAGGTCACATTTATACTGATGTACTGGCATACCGCTGGACATACATTGCTATGACATGTACAACATCTACACAGTAATCTCTGTGATGCATCATGACACTGACACAGCTGACGTGTTGCTGTCACACCTGTCACACTGTTATGCAGCGGGTATCATATCATATCTGTGTGTCAACTCATCACACTGTACACACCTCATGTAGATGGTAACCTGCTGTGGACATGTGTACCTGCCTGCACCTGTGTTCATACCAGTTGGCACGTGTCCCAATGTGCGCACAGTTCTACTGTTCACCTGGATGCTGTGTATATGTCGCTAGGCATCACAGACACAGCCATTATGGACGTCAGCGATGGCACTGCGCACATGCACATGGACACCTGTACATGCATGTGTTGTGCCATGTACATCTACACAGCACTGTACGGGTGTTGGACAACCTGCCACGGCTCGCCTGTATTGCACATGTGATACACATGGGACAATGTGTAATCATATGACATTAGCAGGGATGGTCATACATAGCATGTGTGTGCGCATGTTGTACACGCCAACACACAGCACCTGTGACACCACAAGGTGCATCAGTGCCACATTACTGCTCTGGGCAGTTGATAGTGCAAGTGCCATCTGGCCATCACACCATGTATGACTGTGATGGCACGTGCAGCCTTGCTGGACAGGGCTGCATGGTATGGCAGGGTATGTCACATATATGGCACAGGGATGTGTCCCACCTGGGGGATACTGGTATTGGGAGGGTGGCTGTCCATTCCATATAGGTTGTTTATCAGCAAGTCATTGCTATGGGTATATGGACATTACGCATGTCTATCATTCATGGTGTGGACAATGGCCTTCTGCAAGGTAGGCAGCATGCTGCTTGGTGGGGGTGTGTATGGTGCATGCTGGTATCGCACATCCATGCATACACATTACCCCTGACAGGTGCTATGTGCTGTGATATTGTTCAACACAGTGCTGTATGTGCCCGCATGATGATATCCCGTGCACATGGATGGTACCCCGGCCTGACATGGGTACCACATATGTCTACATCCAGTGCCTGCTGCCACCGCCATGTCGGCGGGTGCATGGCACAGCACCATCCCTCCCACAGGGACCGTGGTGTTGGGCACAGCATAGGTATCCATTTATGGGGACAGGGATGTTCACATAGCGGGGGCACTGCTGGTATCATCCATCAGACCATACACGTATGACGCACACCTCACACACTCAGCCCATTCAGTATGTTGTCCGCAACACTGACACAGCTATACCGCTAGGCCAGGGACATTCCCAGCCGTACATACACAGATGCATGAACATCTGTCTGTGGCATGGGCTACAATGACGGTGGGGTTCAACACATACCGTGTTTGACTGTGGCTGGCGGAGATGTTCTGTGCACATGTCTACACAGTAACCCTGTTCTACTGTAGCCAGCGGTGATGTGCTGTGCACATGTCAATGCTGCACATTGTGTTAGTGTCTGTCTGTCAACAGGCCAGTGGTGGAACACGCAAGGGTATTAGTGATCAAATATGCATGCTGCCCTGTACAGCTGTACTGCTAACATCTCAGGTGCTAATGTGTCATGGACATGCACACCTTACCTGGACAGGTGGTAGTGGGTTGCCACCGCCCATCACCTCTTGTGGGTTGCTATTATCCAACACCCTATATGTATTGTATGTTCAGGCTATGCACCTGTGTGGGACATGTGGGCATGCAATGCGCTACTGCGTACCTTTGCACCCATTACACAACATGTCACACAGGTACACTGGCAGCCATACACTTCACAGCTTGATGATGGTACGACAGGTGTTGTACACACGTAACACATATCCTGTGGGATATGGTCATATGTACAGGCATGTCCGACAGTCACGTACCACTGCTACCCCTATATGATGGATATGCAGTACATGTGGCAGTACAGCAACTGTCACATGTACTCGTGCAATGTCCCCCTACCAACATGGAGCGGTACTGCCTGTGGGGGATGTGCGTCTGCATCCATGCTGTGCCCATAGCTGACAGTTGTACATCAATACGCAACATACCTCATTTGGTGTTCTAACGGGTGCATGTTCAACATGGCTCTGCATTGTTTGGGTCTGTCACACAGTCATTGTTGTACACGGTTTACATGCCAGCCATGGCTTACTATATGTGATTCAATGTAATTCATTGGGATACCATGATTATACATTAGAGCGTATTCCAGCCATCACATAGCCTTCCTAGATGACACTGTTAGCCAGCCAGTAGTAGGTGTTCCGCCATCTGCACATTAGTCACACAGTACGAGGGCTGATACCCATTCTGGGGACAGGGTGCTGACAGCTGTGGATGGGTGTGATGCTGTCGACAACTATGACTGCACCTGATGGTCACATCTGGATGGGTAACATTCACAACACACACCTACCTTCACGTAGTAACACATCATCTACAACAATGGACATTCCTGCCAGAACAATGTATGCAGTATATCTGTATGACCACTGTAGGCACCACTGGTGGCCCCCAGCATGGCAGCCAACAGCACGAGTGTATATCCCGCAGACCCATGGGTTACACCATTCACAACACACCTGTCACGGATGACCCTGTTGTGGATCACAGTGCAGTTCCACACATCATGTTACACTAGGCATCATGCACTGATATGTTGCGGACGTGCGAACAGCTCTGCAACTCAACATATGCACACATGACACATCACCTGGTAAAATATATCTCTAATATGACGTGTTATTGTGACCGCCCTGTGATGGCATTACACAGGCTACGTGTACTGGGACATGCGATGGCTCACCGGTGTCATTACCCTCTGGGTGTGTGTCTAGCCAAGTGTACAGTAGGCAGTGGTCTGAACACAGGGACACTGTACATTGACCTACTGTGTCACTGCAACTGTTGCCTATGCTCATACTGTTATTGTACAGGCATGTGGTATCTGACCGCTATGACAGTCCTGGTCAACCACACTGCTGTGGCACTCATGACCTGCAGCCATCTGCCTGGGGTGTGGAGCACACATGTACATCTTCACATGCTATACCGCCTCTGTGGCGGTGTCACATAACTGTCTCCAGCAGGGCTGTAACAGGCAGGCACGGCATGGGGTCATGTGGGACAATGCTTGCATCTTCCACTGTGCTGCACACAAGCAAGGCACACACACTATTGCACCACTCACATTTCTCTGCAGTGACTGGGACCTGCCTCCATGCTCTGCGCAGCACGCCTGCGAGTATGGATTGTGCACGGATCGTACCTCGCAGGCACATACCTGGACTGCAACACCCACAGGTGAGGGGATCACACATCACACAGTGTTTTGCACACATCCTGGATAGTTGCCTAACACAATGTATCATAGGTGCTCAATGTGCGGATACCCGTGTTTGTGACCGCTAGACACATTGTAACATGCGACTGAGTTGACATTGTACACCACAGGTTACATGCCGTCTGTGTTGTTATACTGTACATTGGGCCTCAGACAGCTGATACTGCCATGTGCTGACAGCAACCCACACTTCCCTAGAATAGACACCCATGTACCTACACATGCGTGAGGCATGCACTATGCCAAACTGGCTGACACATTACACAACACGTACCATACCTACACTACCCTCAGCATGCAGAATACCTCCATGTGTCTGGTGTGTTGCACCTGGGGTTATCCCCCCTTTGGTGGATGAACACATATGCTTCACGGCCCTGCTAGCCACACCCTGGAAACACACCCATTGCAGCATACATGGAACATGTGTACTACAACCAGTACTACTGACGTCTGCTGACAACAGTTGTTAACAGCATGACACCCTGGCAGATGGACAGTGTACATACATATGCTGACACATACCACAGTGCACTTCCGTAGCATGTACACAATTGTAGAGACCATGCTATTCCACACAGAGTCATGGCGGTACTGACCTGTTCACAGACGCCACGGTGGTGGTCATGTTCCATGCACATATGATGTACGAGCACATGTGCAGGCTGTTGCATGGTGGTGTATATTCACATGTGTGGGGTGCATCACTTGTCAGCCATGGTGTGTCCTTGAGGTCCATCACATGCTCCAAGGCTAGCTACCAACACATGACTGCCGCACATTGCGGTGTGGGGCCTCAGGCAGTGTGGTGGTATGCCTTTATTGTTTGGCTACATCCACATTCGATGTCACATACGATAGTCACCCAGGTATTGCAGACCGAGCTAATGTTGGCAACGTGCCAGGCGATGGTGTACTTACCAACAATACACACTCTCACTCACTACAGGGTCGCAATCCATACATGGACATCATAGTGTCCCTGTGGACACATACATGGTACTGACATGCACACATTATGTCCTGGGACGCTGGCCCGATGCCGCCTTCCGATGTCCCTGGCTGTTATGTCCCACCAACCTGTTTGGTATATGTGTCCGCACCAGCCCGCTATATTCACTGCTAGCCTGTTGTCAGACATTGTGTACCCCGACCGCAAGAGCCGGCATCTCTCGCACTACCCATGGGTGGCACTGCATTGCACGTGTGGGACTGCAGTCATACACCCATGACTGGACCGTTCTGAATGGCACTGGGGCACATCCTCACGAACGTGCTTCCCGCACACATTGATGGCCTCCATGCCTTTCCTGGCACCCATGTTGGGCTTGTGTATGCCACAGCACGCCACATACACATGCTGGCCACCTGTCATACTGTTGCATGGGCAGTTGGGGTGGTACAGAGGCCAACACATCAGACGTTGTCCTCACATTGCCCTTCAGCACCATTCCACATTCTGGTATTGGCAACGTACACATCCACCTGCACATCATACCCTGTGTCTCAGGATGTTATGCTATATGACTCGTGGACAGGACACACAGTGGTGCAAGCATATCATAGTACCTACTACATGTCAGGTACATATGGCATTACACAGTCCTCGTCATGGGGCCCCTCATGTTCACTATTTGCTTACATACACAACATGCTGTCACAGAGTACTGTCCATGCCTACATATCCCATGCCTACATACCTGGCGCCACTATTGCTCCACCAGCTCATACCGATACCAACCATATGGGTGTCAGTGTGGCGGATACATCATATGAGTGTCATGACATCAGGATGCATGACACATGGTGCATGCACATCACCTTTGCATAGCAACATTCACCCACTGACTATCACATGGATACTGGCCCTGTACATACATATCACATTGTACATGGTTGCTCTACACACATATGCCCCACACAGTCCTGTGGTTACCGTATTCCACTGTGGCATGGATACCCTTCTGCAGGGCCACACCTATCTGTACTGTGTGTGATGCTGGTACATAGGTAGCCATTGTACCTGTGGCATACACACATCTACACACGGTCAAGGGTACAATACCACATTTATGGTGTACCTCCCACAACAGCTACAACTTTACATGGCACAGCATTGTCATGCCACGATGTGTACCAGGCTCGGACGGTTTACATATGCCGCTGACATATGGAAAACACATCTGTACACATCTGCATACCACATACAAAGGGGTGTCTTCTGCTCTGACACGGACCATGTCCTCCGCATTACTGATGCATATACTCCTCATACATTACATTTGCGGTGGGCAGTGTGAACGGACTGCTCATGGATATGTGCACACATGCCACACTGCATGGGCTGGGCTTCTGTGTTACTTCCACAGACACAACAAACACCATGCTGTGGAACATAGGTCCTGTGCACATCCCACAGGGACACACAGTAGCACTGTTCATGTGATACCTCCCTTGCTGTTTGGGTGACACGTAGTCATGGTACCACCACAGCAGCGGTACTGTGTAGACATACAGTTGACACCCGCCTCTGCTGTTCACAGGACACTACCATGGGGAGGTGACACTACTGTGTACACTGCACATGTGTTTACACATGGACCTGCCAGACTTCATTGTTGCCCACGGTGCACCTGCTACAGATCTTTTGGGCATTGTTACTTGGTGTCCCTTCCATTTCAGCTGGCTATAATGCTACTACTCTGTCCCATACCTACAGGCCATATGTATCCTGTTATTGTGCATACCAATGGGCGATACCTCTGTTATGCATGATATGCCTGTGATACTGTGTATAATGTCTGTCATATCCACCCTGACAGCTTTACATTACACATAGTTGACATAGTATCCCCTACTTCAGGGCATACGTGCACGTCGGCCGCACATTACGTATGACATCGACGGTATATGCCCATACACATGCGTGCTGTGACAGTATACATGCATGTCCTATCCCCTGCTATGGCACTTCCTTGTTGGACATCCACTGCCAGCATCGGCATGTGGTCTGGCATTGTTCTCTAATGCCCCCCTGTGGCAGCCCTTGTGGTGTCTCGGCTGTGTACATGATGTCCCACTGCTGTGCACACGGTGTCCACAGGCGTTGGTATGCTCAGCAGGATAGCACTACATAACCACCTTTCACCACTCTCTGCATTACGGACAAGTGTCATTACTTACAAACACCATTCCCATACAGTACAGTTTCGTCATACACATCATGCGTTACACAACCGTACATATCGTGTGTTCTACATACCTTGTCGGTGTTTTGTTCCGTTTCGTTCCGTATCGGTTTTCCTTTTCTTTTTTTCGGTTGTACACTGCTGGTTCGGTATGAGCATACGGTTTGAATATCCTGAGAGTCATCCTTATATCCGTCGATACCTGCAACATGTGGGTTCATCCCACCAATTGCTGTTCCTCAGTGAGTAATTATGTGCATATCACCTGTGCATCTACTCCATTCGGAAATTACGCGTCGTAACTGGGGTATGATTGGATTCCTCACCTGGGTGTTGGCTATTTGCCCTACCTTCGTGGAGATGGTCTGTATTGTATTATGTTATGTGTAACTGCAGCCGCTATGTGTGGCGACAGGTATATTTCGCAGTGATGTTAGCCGTGGATTGTGTGTGTAGGGTATAGTATTTGGTTCGACATGTGGGTGTTCCTGTCCTGACGACGTCTGTTGATGGCGTATTGCATTCAGATGTGTAACATGGCTGTTGTATTCCTTTAAACAACGCATGCAAGTATGCATCCGCCTTTGATTGTGTTTCCCACGCGAGATGTTGCAGTTATGCAGATGTCATTGACTGCCTGTATGTTTGTGCTGCTATTACGGTTTGTATTCCTTTAATATGTACCATGGGGGATATCGGTGGTTGTAGGTGACGGATACGGGTTGTGGGCCTTGCATCTCTACATACACAGTATAGTTGTCTGTGTGCTCCATCCCTACCTGGAGAGTTGACAGTTAATAGTGTTTTGTTCTGGGAGTGTAACTTGGGCTGTTGTTGATTGGTTCCAATATCGTCTGCAGGTGGCCTTGCTGCATGTATACCCCGCACTCTGTGGTATATCAGCGGATATGTGTGCGAGTGATTACGTGCATATCACCTGTGCATCTCCCCCTTCGGTACTTACGTGTCGATACTGGGTTATAATTGGGTTCTCCGCCTGGGCATTAGATATTCGCCCCATCTTCGTGGGGATGGTCTGTATTGTCTTATGTTATGTGTGACTGCATCTGCTATTCGTGAGGACAAGTATGATCTGCATTCATGTCACCCATGGATTGTGTGTGACAGGTGCAGTATTTGTTTCAACAAGTGGGTGTACCTGTCCTTCCGACGTATGATGACGGAGTATTGCATTCCAAACTGTAACATGGCTATTGTTTGCATGTCTACAACGCATGCAATTATGCGGCCGCCTTTAATTGTGTACCCCACGCGATATGTTGTGGTTATGCAGATGTCATTGACCGACTGTATGTTTGTGCTGCTGTTACGGTTTGTATTCCTTTATTATGTACAGTGGGGGATGTCGGTGGTTGTACGTCACAGATACGGTTTGTGGGCCTTGCATCTCTACATAACCAGTATAGTTGTCTGTGTGCTCCGTCCCTACTTGGAGAGTTGACAGTTAATTGTCTGTTGGTATGGGATTGTAGGTTGTGTTGTTGTCATGTGGTGTCGGTATCGCCTGCGGGTGTGCTTGATGCATGTATTCCTCCATCACATCTGTGGTATATCAGCGGTTGTGTGTACATGACGACTATCCCTTGTCATTCTGTCCCGGATATTTACAGTCATTGTGGTCCTGTTGTTCAGATGGCCTGTTTGCCAGTGGTTGCCACCTATTCAGATGGGGATTGCTTGTTTGACACTTGTAGAACACACAGCGGTGTTTACGGGCCGATACGTGGCCACGGTCAGTACTGGGGTAGCACATACGTATTTCCGCGGTACATACCTATTGCTGTGTGACTTTGCCAACGTATCTTTTTGCAATTAACATATCGGTGTCATACATACGTGCATGAGTATTACATACGTCCTTTCCATTTCCTATGGGGTATATTCCTGTGCTACAATCTGGGACATTGTCACTTTGTATCGTTCTACGTCACAACATGCCTAGCCAGTGTGGGGCTCTCACTACTACTTTGGGACTACTGGTGTACATATGCCTGTGGCTAGTGTACCGTATGCCTACACATATTATTCCACTCTGCCTCTAACATGGCACCAACATACACATGTTATGGAGACACACACATTACACTTACACAGCAACACACACGGCACCCTCACCGCACACGTACACATACTACGGCACTCATGGGGACGGTTGCACACAGTACCTGCGGGCGACACCGGCGGTGTCTACCTCTCCCCTCATATCATCATACTATTACCCGCGCATGTACTGTTACAGTACTGTGGTCTGGCGATCTTTCCACCTCGTGGTTATGCATTTTGGTATGTTGCCCGTTCCATGGTTGGCGGTATCCTCTTCTGTTGAACCTCCCGGATGCTCAGGTTGTCGTTTCACTATGTATACTATGTACAGATATCGCGTGTTACATCTCAGTCACCTTACATCTCTCTGATTCCCTGTCTTAACTGTAGTACTTATATGTATATGTGTACATATATTTCTATATATGTAATTATATCTATCTACATATATGTATATACACATATATATATATGTTTATATGTATACACCTTGCGGCGAACGTGGCAGCATACAGCAACGCCGTCTGCTGTAGGACCCGCATACTGTTCGGGTGTTGGCGTTCCATGCTCCACTGGCTGTTGGGTGTACAGTGTTTGGGGGCTGCCTATGTTGGAGTCACACATGGGGCGACCCATACGGTACACTTTACGGGTGGTCATGTTTGTGTGCCGTCCATTTCACTGTGTGTGCAGGTAGGGAGGAGTCAGTCCATGGGGCCTACACTGTCAGAGTATGTGCTATACGTTCCCTCTTTGCCAGGGCATAGGCATATTGGGTATGCCTCCGTCTGCCTACTGGGGCTGGCACAGTGTGTTCTTGGTCCGTAACTCTCTGTGCCTGGACTGGCCTTGGCAGTTGTGGTGGGCTTTGTGGCCCTTCACCATTATGTCCCTGCAGCAGCTGCTTCCGCAGGATCATATTATGTAGCATGGCACATACTATGAATATGTGGGCACATGTGCCTGGAGAGTACTGCAGGGCTCCACCGGATGTATCCAAGCACCGGAACCGTGATTTCAGCATCCCGAACACACGCTCTATGATTATTCTGGTTTGTGCGTGTGCCTCATTATGGCGTTCTTGCATGTGTGTGTGTGCATTTCTGATGGGAGTCATCATCCACGGCTCCAGTGCATAACCAGCATCCCCACGAGGTGGCCTTGTGGGATGTCCCCTGGCTAATACCTGGTACAGCTGTGAGGCATGCCAGATATGGGAGTCGTGGTAGCTTCCAGGGCTGCCAGCACACACATCCATGATAATGCCCTGAGCATTGCACATGACCTGGCAATTGATGGAGGGGAATCCCTTGCTGTTTATGTAGCGTCTACCCTGCTCCCCAGGTGGTGACTTGATTTGTATGTGCGTACAGTCTATCGCACCCAGTACCTCCAGGTATTGTGCCACACGGTGGAAGTGGCGCATATTGCTAGCCAAATCCTCTTGAGATCTGGGGAAGTATATATGCTCATTGGCATGTGGAAACATGGCATCCAGAAACTGGTGTAGTACCCTGGATGCTGATGCCTGTGAGATGCCCATTATATCCCCAGTTGGCCTTTGAAAGGTACCTGTGGCCAGTATTCGCAAGCTTACACATACCTTTATGTCCACTGGGATGGGTTCCCCTCTGTTGTTTCTTGTTCTCAGGCGTGGCCGGCACAGCTCCACTATTTGCTGTAACATGTCCCTATCCACCCTGTAACGCTCTACTATCTCCAGGTCTTGTAGCCCCTGGTAGGTTACCCTTGGTCTGAACACTCTCCTTCTCCTCCGAGGCCTACGGTGGTTGTCGGCACCCTCCTCCACAACACCGTCTGTCTCTAACACATGCTGATGGATCACAGCCACGGCAGCACCCAACATGTACATTTTAAAAGTTCCCCGTGTGTTTACACCTATGGTGCGGCATTTGGGAATACACGGCTGTGTGTTGTGTGCATTCACGCTTTATACTATGGTGCTGTGCACCCGGTGATGTCATAGGGTGTGTCTGTATGGCCGTATCTGGGGGTTATCTTCCGTGTTTTACCGTTGGCACTACAACACTGTTGCCTTTGGTGTTGCATTACTCTTGCCTGCAATGGATTACCTTTCGACCTTCCCTTACTATTTCTGCACGTTGCACCTACTATTTCCTGGCATGCATCCTGCAGAGCCCTGTCATGTGTAGTGTCTGGGACATGGCATATCGTGCGTTTTGTGTGCCGCCGCCGTTATGCTGCCTGTCTGCTTGGCTCTGCTGTGTCAGGTCTTCACTCTTTGCAATCTACTACCTCCCCTACTTTCTTTGCATTCATATGCCTCCCCTATCCTGTTTTGCAGGTTTCTGCATGCAGAGTTGTCAGCTGCTGCCGATTGGCCTTCGTGGGTTGATTAGTGTTGATTGCTCATTATTACTCCAATTACACTTCTTCCGCATTTCCTCATATTATCAACATCACCTTCCTGTTTCCGATGTTGTTTGCGGGGCGAGCGTCACATGACTGGGTTAAGGGAACGTAGTCATCCTCGTGCACATGCACCTCTGCGTGCATTGTGTGCTCTCTGCTCAACTATTGCCCCACACGCCACTACGCAGAAGTGAAAGGCTAGCTGGTAAGGAACGAAAAGGGTCTACACAGGATTTTCACCAGCACCCAGGGAGAGCAGTGGGTTGGAAGCAGAAACAACACCCACCACGTCCCTGGAATACTTAGGTACACTGGAAACCCATGACTTAGTAAATATTGGGGGGGCAAATATTGTTGCAAGTAATAGAGAAAAAAAGAGAGAAAAAAAGAGAAATTCAAACGAGGTAATCTCAAGCACACTACAAGGGGCATGCAGGCTACATACTAAATCTAATTTTACTATCTATAATTATACGGATGTAGCACTTAATGACACTGCTTTTGATGTCTTCACCAAGGGTTTACATTTTGTTCCTTTTAGAAATTGCAACATACCCCTTACTTTAATAGATGTAAAATTGTTCACTAGAAGCCTTAACCTGCAACATTTATTTAAACAACAAATACACACACCCTCTGAATTGGATAGGAAAAGCTTATTCAACTCTCCCATGCATTTATTAATCAAACTTTTTGAGCAACTAGTGGAAAATGAACTCAGGAGTTTAAAATTTATTCAAAATGACAAAACAAACTTAAAACAAATTGAATTTGATTTTATTGAAATGTTAAAAAAGGAAAACATAAGAGTGATGAAACCGGATAAAGGGGGAGGTATTGTGCTTATGTATGAGAACAATTATGATGAGCACCTTCACCAAATGCTTCAAAATGACAACAATATGCAACGGTTTCTATGAATGAAGTTAATATATATTGGTCTAAGATAAAGTATTGTTTGAATGACTACCTACTGCAAGGTGTCATCAATGAGAAATTATATAATTTTTTGCATGTTCCGAAACCAAAGTCACCAATAATATTTGGAATTCCAAAAACACACAAAGGACTTGATCCTTTGGCATTTAGACCAATAGTGGCAGGAAGTGGTAGCATAACAGAACCATTATCAAAACTCATTGATCATGTGGCAAAGAAATTTACCTGCTTGTTAAGGTATGTGTGCAAGGATTCATGGGAGTTTTTACAAAATGTTCCTTGTAACAACTTTGAACCAGATCTACTAATGGTAACAATTGATATCAAAGATTTATTTCCAAGCATACCCCATGACATCGGACTCCAATGGTTTAGTGAATTTTTTACTCAGGAAACATGTTTGAGTGCCAACTTAACCAACTTAATTGTGGAATTAATGAGTATTGTATTGGAGAACAATGTTGTGTTCTTTAATGGAGAGTTATTCAAACAACTCAAGGGAGTTGCGATGGGGGCACCATGTGCCACCATCTATGCCAATGTTGTATTACATAGGTGGGAACTCAAGAATGTATTTATACCTCCATGGGAAGAACACTTGTTGTTTTACAGAAGGTTTCTGGATGACATTTGCATTTTGTGGAAAGGAACACATGATTTACTCTCAGAATTTTTAACACACATTAACAACTCGACTAGTTTCTTGAAATTTACATACACAATAGGGCTGCATGAACTCCACTATTTGGATGTGAATTTATATAAAGATAAGGATAACAAAACCTTCCAGTCAAAAATTCACAGAAAGGCTTCATTTTCTAATTCCCTTTTACATTTCCAAAGTGCTCACCCTTTCTCACAGAAAAAAGGGATTCTTAAAGGGCAGCTAATTAGAGCATCTAGGATGTGCAGCACAGATGGTGACTTCTTTTGTGAAGTTCAGGTTCTGCAAAAAATGTTCCTAGAGAGAGGCTACCCTTTGGATTTATTCCAAATGTTACACAGAGAAGTAGTGAGCAAAAGAGACTTATTATATTGCCCATTATTAGGAAAGGGTCCTACACAAAATCAATCAACTAGCATAAAGGGAAATGATTTTATTGGACCCAAATTCATCTACACACATTGTGGCCAAGCACAAGAGATAGAAAGGACTATCAATAAGTTTTGGCCATTATTAACAGCACATGAAGATTTTAAGAATGTTTTACCCACTAAACCGAGATTTATTAGGAAAAAGGGTGTTAACGTAAAAGAAATGTTTGAAAAGAAAAAAAGAAAAAACAATGATTGTATAAAGAAAGCAGGCGCATTAAGTGTGGGCATGCCACCAATGTCATGCAATCTTGGATGATATAGGTATATATTTGCCTTCAAGAAAAATGAGAATTGAATCTCCCACTTATTTCACATGTAACTCAAGAGGAGTGGTGTATTTAGTGGTGTGCACACTTTGTAAAAGTTTTTATGTAGGTAAGACAGAAAGGGAAATCAAGAGGAGAATGTATGAGCATTTTTACGAAATATCTAAAAGTAAAGAAACAAATGCACTTTACAAGCATTCCCTTGTATGTCCGAACTACAATTTCAAATTTATGGTTCTCGAGCAGGTGAATCGTGATTTAAGAGGGGGGGACTGGGAAGCTACTCTAGAATATAGGGAATTGGTGTGGCAACTTAGGCTAAATGCAGGAAACTGGCCTGGGTTAAACGATACCATCAGTATTAAACCAGTTTTAAAACTAAGAAGGGCCAGATTATGATAAAATATCAAATTAACAACAATCAAATACTTACATATTTCAAATGGAGAAGCATTTGACACACACTGATTTACTTGTATTAACTTTCAACTACTAGAGTAAGATCCTGTTAATAACTCTCCACAAACAGGTTTTCCAACAAAGGAATTCATAGTACAGACCATAATGAAATTATAATAACAGTAAAGTCTTTCAAAGTGTAGCACCTTTGAATGTATTAATATACTTCATTAACTAGGTGGGCATGAAAATTATGCAGTATGAACATTTGTTTTATTGCAAAGAATGAAAGTTATTTCATATTTTAATGAAAGTTTTTTACGTACTTTTTCATGTACTTTTACATTTTAAAATGATGGTTTGTAATTGAACAATACTTTAATTACATAATTGTTTTAATTGCCAATCAATGTAAGCAACTATTTAAACTTGTGCTTTATATGGTTTTACCAACTTGAAAAAGCTCGGAATATCCGAGCGAAAGCGCTTGTGATACGTGGTATTAGTTTTTGTTCTTCTTATACAATAAAAGACCAAGTTTTGGATTTATTTAAAGTTGGTGGCTCAGCTTCGTGGTTATAACTCTTGTTCCTGGTTCCGTTTTTTGAACTGTCTTGGTTACAAGTTATACCTTTGGTGCCACAGTACATCACAGATAACGTCAGCATGTTCTAGAAGGTGATATATAAGACAGGTGTTTCCATTCACATGGAAGAGTACCAGCAAGGTACCAGGCAATCAAACATGCAGGAAGCTCCAGTCAACAAAAGGTAATGTTGGAAGGTGCAATGTGTGTCTTACAGGTAACACCCAGGTTCTGCAAATAAAAGATGACAATGTTAGGCGTATTATAAGAGGTTATTTTTCAGCAATATTTCATAAATATTGGATTTCCATCTTCCTAATTTCTTAATGTTCTCCCATGATGCCCTTGCCTGTTGTACATGAGAAGCTGTCACTATGCTAAATGAGTGTGAAATCTAATTGAGCATGGGGTATATGTCTGGGGTCCAAGCTTCATCACTCCACTGTTTTCTTCAGTAGAGCCCTTACCTGAAGTTGAGAAAGCAGAGTACCTTTCTCATGGCAGAAAAATGCTCCTTCTTAAGTACCAGTCTATGCTGAAACTGTGTGAGTGGACTTTTGTGTTGGAGGCACAGTGTTTGGGTAATGTTGTAGGCATTGTACTACAGTCCATTTCGTGGCTCCTGAGGCTGCAGTCAGCCACTGGTTCTTCACCTCTTGATCAGTTATAGGTTGCTCCTATTTACCATCAGAATATTCTTATTCTGACCAAATAAATGCTCCACAAAGGGCTGATAAACAGGCTATGACAAACTAACTCTTGTATTACTGATGACATATCATTTGAAGTTTTTCCCATAAGGCTTGCACTGCCACTCCAAAATGGCTTTGTGCAGCCATCTGATAGCTTGCCTGGTATAATGCTGCCTTCAACTTGTTTTAATCAGCCTCTAACAATAGTGTGTGCTCTCCATTGTTTTACTGCTATGAGCCATGCAGCTGGACAACCTTGCACCTTCCTATTGTCTCTAAACTGCTGTAATATGCTTTTGTAAGCCACCTAATTATCTGTACTGAGAGTGTCTATTAGCTGTTATTTTCATATGTCCACAGATACTGTGAATGAATTTGTATCCGCACTGGTACTGATGCTGTTTCTATATTGAGCCCACTGTGAAAGCAACACAGTGTAAAATGTCCGATTATTTTTCACCTCACCCTTTTTGCTGATTGCTCCTTGCCTGAACTATACATGTGTTGCCCGATCTGGGTTGGGAGTACCTTGTTTGCCTTCTCTTTGTATATCCAAAAAGAACTCCAGCTGTGTAATGACAAATTGATGTCTACATATAATTACTCTTGGCCACATGCTGCAGAACTTGCTTTCTCCCAAGTACCTCTCCCCACCAAATTCTTAAGGATATGGCAACAGTTATTCTGAAAAAAAATCCAGTGCAGTCAGAGTGTGCCAACCAATAAAGGGTCAGTGACACGGATGGTGTTTGGAGCAGCTATACTGTCACTTTTGTCAAAATATCTCCTGCATGCCATTGTATGAGTGTATGCATGTATATATGCATACATCCACCAGAACACACGTATAGGTGAGTGTGTACATCTGTATGCATAAACACTGACATACACAAATACGGAGCCAGATTTATATAGACTCACTTATATATGTTTTATATATATATATATATATATATATATATATATATATAAATAATATAATATACAAATATATACCTAACCCCTGTCCCCACCACATATACCCCAAAACATTCCAACCACTTATTCTCCACCTAGCATCACTAAAGAACAACAGCACCACTGCAGACCATATGAATAATAATTACATGTGAAGAGAAAAAAGCATGTAGCAGAAATCATGAAACAAAAATAAAATCAAATACAATTGCCTAGGCTGGGATAATCATTCCACAAAGTTTTACAAAAAGTAAACATATACTAAAGAAGATCCAATTTCACTGCTGCAAAGGCTGCAGATCTGAGTGTGACTAGATAGCATCTCTGGCTGAGGCTAAACCAGTCATTCAACTAATTTAATAGCCTTGAGTGGGGAAGGACAACACAAAAGGACAAACTGCAAACTTTTAGCCCTTCCTATAATAACCCACCCCCACTGACGTTTGTGAAATATGACCCTCAGTATACTAAGACGTTTCTCTGAAAAGCCTGCCTCTGTGTGAACATGTGACTTACAAAGCACTAAAATGTAAACAAAGTCCTCTAGCAAGAAACTGATTTTAGAAATGAAGAGTGCCCCTTTAAATATGTTTTTTCAACAGGTATATCAATTGAATTGTGAATTTCTACACTTCATTCTGTTTTTTTTTCAACTAATGTTTGGATCACTTGTTTGTGTGTGCTTAATAAAGAAAATTTGACTTGAACCAGCTTGTGCTTCCCTACATTCATTAGTGGAGTTATACTTTGGAAAAATTTTAGAGTATTTCTACCACTGGTTATTATTTTGCACATTTACAGTATGTTTTTATTAGGTGCTTGAACTCTAGGAAATCTTAGATCTTCCACACAGTGAAGTTTCCTCATTATTTGTTTGTTTTTGAACTCATTATATTGGTGTACTGGGTTTGTGAGACTTTGAGGGACACCACAGAGAGTGTTCGTTTAAGTTTTTTTTGTTTTCTTAAATATAGTTCTATAGTGGTGGCTCATGGTGTGTTGTCATAGGTTCATAGGTTCATAGGTTCATAGATTAGTACTAAGCTAACTGCCCTTGAGAGCCATTTTAAGCCTAGCCAATTATCCCTTGTGAGACTCATGTTTTGTTTGTTAAAAGTTAAACATAAAAATAAAATGTTTTGACTAAGAAGGAGGTTCCACGGGCTGCTGGGCTGGTAAATTCTCATGGATCGTACAGGAAAGTTCAAATAAGGGGCTAACCTCTAAGCTTTGGGATTGGCTCCTTGTTTTTCCCTCTCCTAGAGTTTCCTCTAATCAGCTCCCCTGGACCCTTCCACCATTGTCTGTAACTGCTTTCAAATAACTGACCTATTAAATGTAAGGTATTAGAACAAAAACACTCATCTAGCTACATACTTAACTGAATAAACTACTGGAAATGTCAACAAGGTGTCTTTAATCTTCTCACAGGGAGGGTATCAGAGAGAAAGAGTCTCCTAGATCTGCAGGCTAAAGTGATTTTATCTGTACTAATTCTTTATAGTCTGGTACTAACATCAGAGGGGTACACATAAGGTGACCGGAAATTTTTTTGATGGGGTGGGAGGCAGGCACTATTGCCATAGGATCATAGGAAGTTACTAGGCTATTGGTCCTGAGGCCCTTACAAGCCTAGCCAAGAATTTAGCTCATGTTCTGACAAGTCAGCACCCAATGCCCCTTTCCAGCAGGGACACAGGTGGAATCCCAGGAGTGTATTTTCTGTTCCCCATCCAGTTATCCAAGTTGTGCTTAAAACGGGATAATGAGGTACTCTGCTTAACGTGGAGAGGAAGTCTATTCCACAGAAGGGGGAGTCTCTGGGATACAAATCTATCCCACCAACAAGTCCTATTGATGTCACAGACAAGATTGAGGTTGCACGTGCAGGTTAGTCAAGTGGAGCTTGCCTTGAGGATATGCAGCAATCCCATCAAGTCAGGTTCTGAGATTGCTTTTTATGCCAGACAGAAGTCACCTCTGAGGAGTCTGTATGAGACTGAGTAGAAGGACAGGGCTTTTAGCCTATCAGTGTAGGGTTGATATTTGAGGCCCTGGATTCTCCTGGCGAGAAACCTCTGTATGAGGTACATGCCAAAAGGGGCATTGTACTCAATAATGAGTCTTATGAGGGAAGAATACAGGGATGTTATGACCTCCTTGTCCCTGGATGAGATACCTTTCCTAATGAGGTGGGTCATGCAGAAAGCCTTCCATATAATGGAGGCAATGAGTCAGGTTGCTATCAACTGGAGTACCCAAGTCCCTCATGACTAATTGCATGCTGAGGACCTTGGTTTTAATGTGATAATTTGTGGGGACATCACTCTTCCCAAATGGGATGATGATGCATTTTTTGTCATTCATTTTGAGGCCATGTTTTTGGCACTGGTCATTTGTTTGGGTGAGACCCTCTTGGAGGATGCCCACATCACTAGAGGAATTGATGACAGCACCCAGCTTGCAGTCGTCTGCAAACTTGGTCAGCCATAGCTCACTGGTTTTGGTCTGCACCTCAGAAAAGTATATCCCAAACAACAGAGGCCCCAAGACTGATCCCTGGGGTATGCTGCTCATTGCGGGACTACTGCTTGAGGTGACTTCCTTTATTTTGACTAGGGGGTTATTATTAGTGAGCCAGTTTGCTAAGCATATGGTAACATATGGATTGATGCCTAATTGAGAGAGTTTATATATTATACCTGAGTGAGCAATAGTATTGAAGGCTTTGGCTAGGTCAAGGTAGGCAGTGTGCACCATCTTCTCCTCGTCCATGGCTTTGGTGACTGTCTCAAAGAAGTTGACCAAGTTTAAAAGGCTGGATCCTCCCCCTGTGTGGGATTGAGTGTTTGGAGGTTGTCATTATCTATGTTAATGAGGTCCATGATAATCCATTCCATGGCCTTGCAGATCAGGCTAGTTAGGCTGATGGGTCTATAGTTTCCTGGATTGGTGGACACTCCACCTTTGTGCAGAGGGATGACAGTGGCTGTCCTCCACTCAGATGGGAGAAAGCCGGTACTCAGGCTTTGGTTGAATAGGGTGCCTAATGGTGCTGCAAGTTCCTGCTTGAGTTCATGTAGGATGCAGCCTAGGATGTTATCAGGTCCCATGGAGGCTATATTTTTTGCCTTTGAGAGGGCAGTGATGACTTGCTCCATAGTGCTAAGGGGAGGGGCAGGTACTGGGATGTCCTGATTTGCTGATGGGGGGGGGGCAGAGAGGTGAAGTTTTTGCTGAACTGGTCTAGCAGGTTGGCTATATCTACAGCGTTTGTGCATGTGGTGTCTTTGACCACAAATTCTAAGCAGATCTGAGTGCTTCCTTTGAGATTGCGGACATATGTGAAGAAGGCCTTTAGCAGATGCTGCCAGTTTGTACTCGGAGTTTGCTTTGGAGGATTTCACTAGTGCTCTTATTTGCTTGTTTAGGCTAAGGAGATATTGCTTCCAATTATGCACCTGCTCCTTCTTGGTCCTGGACAGCAATTTTTTCCTTCTATTATACAGTTTATTTATTGCAGATGTCTACCAGACAGGTTTACTCTTCCTTGAGGAGGAGGATTTTGTTCTGTCAGGAATTCCTGACTCCATGCAGCTATATAAATGCTCATGCTTTGGTGTAGGTTTGGACATTTGTGCCATTTCCTATGTAGGGGAGGGGGCTGTGAAGCTGTTTATACCTTCCCTCAGGAGGCTGTATTCAGTTTTGGAGAAGTTTTTTTGTTTGATGCTAGCTGGGGGGGGGGGGGTAGGGTCGGGGGAGATGGTGACTTTGAAAGTGACCACTTTGTGGTCAGATCTTACCAGGGAGGATGACACTGTAGGGATGCTGCAGTGGTTACTCATGTTGGTTAATACCAAGTCCAAGGCATGCGTATTGAAAAAAAGCAAGGAATTTCTGGGCATTTGTGTTTTTTCATGAGGAGTTCTTCTAATCTATGGTTGAATAGTTAAAGTTGCCAACGATCAGGGTAAAGGGTTGAATCTTGATAGATTCAAAGAGGTCCAGATAGGTGGAGTGGGCATCTTGAGTCAAAGTTAGGGGTCTGTAGCTAGCTATGATTTGCATAGGGGTCTTGTCAACAGTTAACTGCACCTGGAGTGTCTCCTGAATGTCATACTGTTTGAGCAGCCTGGAGGTGTGTATGTCTTTAATATTGAAACTCCACCTCCTTTTGCTTTGCTGCCCACAGTTTGGGGTCTGAATGTATGATAGGATGAGTAATCTGGTATGGCTGGGGTGCCCTCTGCAGCTCTGAACCAGGTTTCTGTGACTGCACAAATGTCAGCATCTTCCAAGGTTAAGAATGTTTGCATTGAGTGCAGTTTCATGTTCAGACTCTTAGCGTTTAGCAGCATGACCTTTAATTTGCTGAAATTCACAAACACCAACCATAAACTGTAAAATCCACAATAAAAAGTGGCAGGACCCATAAACCTCATCAGATCTGATGAAGCTTGTTTATTACGGATGAATGCGTTAATATTGGGTGTTTTAGTGAATAAAGTTGGACTAGTTGTTGTTTCTGGGCCCTGACACTTTTTATTGTGGATTGACAATTAATTTGTGTTTTGATGAAATTTTCATGTTGCTAGTTTTGACCTCATGCCATTGCCTGAAAAAGGCACTATGGGTGAGGCAAGAGCCTTTTCCATTTGCCTGAAGCCCAAGAGAGACAAACGCAGGCCATTTCTGGCAAGGCATTATGGTCTGTCGATCATGTCTTTCCAGGCTGTCAGGTACTGGATCCCCTTGAATGACACCAGAAACTAAGCCAATTGTTGAAGTCAATCACTTTCTGTTTGTATTGAGACATCCTTCTGGGTGACAGTAGAATGCTGCTTAAGGCTAAGGACTATGGGCATCCACAGGCAGGTGCAAGGGTGTGCACTTGCACCCCCCTCGAACCTGCTGGCCGAGAAATTAATTTTATTTTAACTTAAAAAAAAGTTTTTTTTTTAAAAGGGCATTCCTCTTTAAGAACACCCCTTGCATCCCATCCAGTCGCACAGACACAACAGGTGTTTGCGACCTGTTTTCGTCTTCTGTGTCTGTGCGACCAATGGTTTACATCTTTGTCTTTCACGCCTACTGGGAATTTGAATTCAGGAGGACGTTCGGACTGTGGACGAATGTAGAAGTGAGAGGTAGGTGTGTGCGTGTGTGTTTAAGTGTTTAAGAGATGTGCATGTATGTGTAAGAAGTAGGTAGGTAGTGTGTGTGTGTGTGTGTGTGTGTGTGTGTGTGTGTGTGTGTGTGTGTGTGTGTGTGTGTGTGTGTGTGTGTGTATATATATATATATATAGAGAGAGAGAGAGATAAACATATGCATGAAGGCTAACTATATTCAGAAGTTATTCCCATTCAAATCATTATAGACAATAGCCAGGGCAGTATCTCAACAGACTATATAGTTTGCGAACATTAAAAAAAAAAAAAAAATCACACTACATACCGATAAGAAAACTTAAACAACAATGCAACTGTTAGCTATGTCGTACTCAGCCTTCTAAGTAAAATGCTTTCTAAAGAAGGAATAAATGAACGGGATGAGAAAATTGCAACAAAACACTGGTTATACAAAGGATCAGGCCGATCGTGTACATTTGCTAGTGTCTGGATGTTTGTATAATTTCGTTCCCTACTGCTTAGAAGAAGCATTTTTTTTATTTTATATAATTACAGTTTAAAGTACATCTCTCATCACAAAATGTTGACGTTCATAAAGAAACAGATAAATGGTGAAAATAGGTATTGTTTGTACTGACATAGTTGACATCTCCAGGTTATAGGTTGCATACTGCCAATCCCAAGAATGCATTACACTGAGTTTTCATTAGGTATGGTTTGATAAAGGAATGTGCCTTTTATTGTACTTAATGTAATGCTAAACACGTTTGCGAATATAGACAGATGTTAGTATGTGGAGCGGAGGTCATATTCTTCTTGCATAGTTTCTCTGTATGTATTTATACTTAACTGCACGTACTTCTTGAAATGGCACTGTCTGCGATAATTTTCATCTTAATGTTTGTGTGTAATTATGCTGGCCGAAAGCCTGAAGCTAAAGCGTTTTCTGGAAAGTTCACATCTGTAACATCTTAGCATTCTGTAATAAACCAGAAAATAATGTGGATACATAGATGGCTTAGATCACAGATCTCTGCGATGATTCCACGTATCATGGAAATTTATCTTTGTAGGTTGGAACTATCAGCGAGTTTGTATACAGAGGGATAGCATCCAGTTTGCTTGTGTGCGCTGTCACAGAATTACAGTCCGAATGTACCCAGATTCTGCACTGCACATGATTGTTTCCTTTACCATGAAAATCATATCAAACAGTTTCAGCTGTGTGAAATAAATATTCCCATCAAATTTCCCATTTCAAGTGTGCTCCTAGACATCTAGATAGTATATTGTCACTTATAAATTCATCAGTGCTTCTGAGCCATTCCTTATGTGAAGGAATCTTCAAGGAATATGATTTAAAACCTGAGTTGCAAAAAACACAAAGTCAGCACTAAAACATACTCGGAGGCTCTAAATAAAGATCTGCCTAAGCAGCAGAGACCTCCAAAGCAGACACCGAAGCAACCGCTACCCCAAAACAAAACACGTGCAACACATATCTCACAAGGCCAGTGTGCCGAACAGTCACAGCCCTTAAGACTAAACAACACACCTGATACACTTGTAATAGGTGACTCTATCGTCAGGCACACTGACGTCCCGCTCACCAGGCTGAACAAGGAGAGGGTCACGGTGAGCAGCCTGTCAGGTGCTAGGATCCGCCACATAACACAAGCACTCAGGTCACTCCAAGGCAAGTACAAATATGACTCAGTCATTGTCCATGCTGGTGTGAATGACCTGAGACATACCTCCCTGGACTACATGAAAAGAGACATAGAGGAGCTCTCTGAGCATGTAGCCCAGGCAGGTATGACCCTGACCTTGAGTAGCATCTTACCCTCACCAAGAATGATGCCACAATATGAAGACAAGATGATCAATTTCAACAATTGGCTTAAGTATTGGTGTCATTCAAAGGGGATCCAATGCCTGTCAGCTTGGGATGATATGCTCGACAAGCCACAATGCTTCACTAGGGACGGCTTGCACTTGTCACCTCTGGGCTTTTGGATATTGGCAAAGGCTCTTGCTACCCTCATAGTGCCTTTTTTAGGCAAGGCTCAAAAGACAAACCCACCTCCATAGGTATCACAAGGGATAAGAAACTAAGAGTAATGCTACTCAACGCCAGAAGTCTAAACCTCAAGATGCACGCACTTGAAACTCTCCTTAGCATGGAGAACATCTATATCTGTGCAGTAACAGAAACATGGTTCAGGGCTCCCGAGAGCACCCCAGCACTACCAGGTTATACCTCATATCATGCTTTTCTGCCCCAAAACTTGGACCGAACCACAAAAGGAGGGGGAGTATCGATATTCATCAAAGATACCCACACCTCCAGGTTGGTGGCAAAGCACGAAGCATCAGAGACTATTCATGTGCAACTAACAGTGGGTAAAACTGCCTTCCAGTTTATAGCCTGCTACAGACCACCCTCCCAAACCCAGGAACCCCACTCGGCCTTCCTGAGAACACTGGAAAATATGAAGGTCTCTCCAAACACCATTATATTGGGCGACTTCAACTACCCAAACATAGACTGGGAGCATTACTCTAGCTCCAACACCCTAGCCCAAAGGTTCCTAGAATTTATAAACTCAAATGCTATGGAACAACTTGTTACCACTCCCACAAGAGGGGAAAACATACTGGACCTGATCATCACCAACATGGGGACTCTATGCTCCAGACCAGAAGTGTATCCCTCACTGGTAAGATCAGACCATAAACTAATCTCACTGGATATTCACATCCTGACCCCACCCCCTGCCCAAAAAACCACAGTGAAAAACTTCTCTAAAGCAAATGTCACACTCCTCAAAACCGAGGTGGAATCCTTCAAAGCCCCCGGGCCTGTGGAAAATCTGGCCCAGACCGCAGAATCCTTTATAAATGCATTCTATGAACACCTTCAGGAATGCATGGATCATGCGATCTCAAATAAAACCATGACCCAATCCTCCAAAGGCAGACGTCCTGTCTGGTGGACCCCAGCCATAAACAAACTATACAATAGAAGGAGGAAGCTACTAAATGATAGAGCAAAATCCCAAAAAGGGAAGGCATCACTGATCAGTATCAGCAAAAAACTACGGGCACTCATAAAGTTGTCTAAGGCCAGTTTTGAGAGAAAAATTGCACAGGACACTAAGGATAATCACAAGGCTTTCTTTACTTATGTTAGGAACCTGGGTGGTAATTCCCAGATATGCTCAGAATTAGTCCAAAATGACAATAAATACACCAAACCCACAGACATTGCCAACATTCTAGCTGACAGGTTCAGTGCAAACTTCTCCCCCCCTCCCCACCAAAAGGGCAAATATCTATCCCAGCAGAGTGCTGCCCCCCTGACATCTCAGATGCTCAGGTAAGAGCCGCCCTCTCCAAAGCAAAAAACAAAGCATCAATGGGACCAGACGGTGTCCTGGGCTGTGTCCTACATGAACTCCAAGAAGAGCTAAACCCAAACATAAAACTACTGTTCAATCTCAGCCTTACTACAGGATATGTGCCTAAAGAGTGGCGTACAGCAACAGTGGTCCCTCTCCATAAAGGTGGTGCCTTAACGGATCCTGGAAACTATCGCCCCATAAGCCTGACTAGCTTGGTCTGCAAGGCTATGGAAAGGATCATCATGGACCTCATAAATAAAGATATTGGGGACCTACAGACACTGGATCCTACCCAGTTTGGCTTTGTTAAGGGCAGATCCTGCCTCTTAAACCTGGTTGATTTCTTTGAAACAGTCACCAAGGCCATTGACGAGGGGAAGGTGGTCCACACAGCCTACCTGGACCTTGCAAAAGCCTTCGATACAATACCCCACTTGGGCATTATAGATAAGCTCACCAGCTTAAATATAAACCCCTATGTCACTAGATGGATTGCAAACTGGCTCAAGGACAGAACCCACATGGTTAGAATTGCTGGAGCCATGTCAGACTCCAAACCAGTTACAAGTGGTGTCCCACAAGGCTCAGTCCTGGGACCTCTCTTGTTCGGTATATATTTCTCGGAGGTACAGGCCAACAGGGAAGGACTGTGGCTGACCAAGTTCGCAGATGACTGCAAACTGGGCACCATAATCGACTCTCCAGCTAACACAAGCATCCTCCAAAAGGGCCTCATAGAAACAGACAACTGGCGCCAGAGCCATGGCCTCAAGCTAAATGCCAAAAAGTGTATAGTTATCCCCTTTGGCAAAAACAAAGTGCCCACAAATTACCACATAGGTGGTAATCCATTAAGTACAGAAGAAGTAATTATGGACCTGGGGACCCAAGTTGATAGCAATCTCTCATTTGACAACCACATGGCCAAAGTGGTTAGAAAAACATTTTATATAGCCCACCTAATCATGAAGGGATTCACATCTAGATCAGGGGAGGTCATCCTGCCTCTTTACTCATCCCTCATCAGGCCGATAATTGAGTACAATGCCCCTTTTGGGATGTACCTTACCAGACACCTGCAGCAACTGGAAAGACACCAAAAGTACCTCACCAAGAGGATCAAAGGGCTCAAACAGATGCCATATGCTGCCCGGTTAAAGAAACTCCAGCTCTACTCAGTGGCATACCGCCTGTTCAGAGGCGATCTGTGCCTAACGTATAAAGCCATGTCCAACCTGGAATTAATGGACATGCTGCACCTCAGAAAATCCAAATCCCATCGAGCTATGCACTCGAGAGATTTGAACCTCAGCCCTGAAATAAATAGGACATGCTGGTGGGACAGATTCATAACCCAGAGGCTCCCTTCACTGTGGAATAAAATCCCAGTCCAGGTTAGGCAGAGTCCCTCATTGACTCTCTTCAAGAGGAATCTTGATGAGTGGATGGGAGATCGTCGGTTTACCCCGGGTATCACTTCTGTGTCACTGTTAGACAGAGGCACAGTATACTAACCTCGAAAAAGGGCATAGCAAAATAAATTTAAAATGGGTGGCAAAAGCCAAACATATTCTGGCTAGGCTTATAAATGCCCTAGGGCAGATAGCCTAGTATGAACTTATGAACTTATGAACATCGATTAAATTTTACATAATTAGATCTATAGTTAGACGTTTATCCTTTGATGGTGAATGTTGGATGATTTATTTCCCTTAACAACATAGTCATTTTGGTGTAGTGGTAAATCCTAGTACCTTGTCATGCCTTATTATCTGTAAACTGTGTCCCTTAATAACTTTGACATGGAGAACATAACATTTTCCACAGGTTTAAAAAGACATGGCTTACTAATTTACAGATATGCAGAGAGACATGCACAGTATGTTTAACTGTTATGTTCTGGTGTGTATGCATTTTTATTACATGCTGGAGTCTTTATTGCTGCTTATCGAGAAAAGCTGTTTTCTGGCCACTAAAGGTTAGAAAGAGGTGTTTTATACACTTCAAGGACTGTGACAAGTTATGAGCAGTTTACAAATCATAAAACATTATGTTCTCCCCTGTCGTACTGTATTTTTATTTAATTTTTTTATCAGTTAACATTAAGTAATGTGCATTCAGTTACAGAATAGTATAGTAAATTCACAGAAAGTGATCAGGAAAGAGTTAATTATCCATTAATGAGTATGAAAAGACATAGTTATGTGTTAATGATTTGAAATTTTGATTTTTCAGGATTCAGTCTCATAAACTAGTAAGCCAAATATTGGTATAGTAGAGTTTATCCAGCGTTACAGATTATTTATCTGTTACCTGTTTTAACTGTTACCTGGAACTCTTGAATGGGCAGACAAAGAAGGGAAGAATGCAGGCAGGTTATTTGCACAGAGGAGTAGTAAGATAGGGAATATAAATAATAATAATTGTGGTAAGCATTTATGTGTGAGTAGTTTTTCATATTGATTTCAGGTGGTGTTAATAGCATTAATTTCTCCTGAATAAGGTTTAAATAGTTTGTTGGGATTTTATGAAAGAGGTGTGCTGTACGTGGATTTCTAGTCTAGACCAATGCTCATGACCTTTTAATTTTACTTTTTTAAAAATGTTACAGTCAGACCAATAAAGCCATACCTCGCTAGGTGCAGACAGGCAATATTTCACCCTTTTTCTGAGCTTGTCATTTCTGAGTCAGTTAACAATATTATACATTCACATCTCTTTAAGGCCATTAAAGTGTGTTTAAGCTTTGCACTGTTGTGACAGCCATTGCTTGGTTTCTGTTACATGATGTACTTTTTTTTTGAATCCACATAAAGGTCAGACTTTTTTTTATTTTACATTTGTTTACCGGGGAGATCCGACTGGAGAAGAGGCCCAGGGAGAAAAGCTCCAGAACAATTGCTAACATACTATACATAAGATATTTACATGAGCATTGTGGTTTACACAGTTATAAAATATAGCAGATAACACATGATTGCTTAAGATATTTACATAAGCCTAGTGGTTTAGACATACAGTTAAAAGTATAGCAGGTATTAACATATGATTGTTCATACACTATCCCCCGGATTCATGAAGCTCGGCGCAAGGCCAGTGTAAGGCGTGCGCCGGCAGTGCAGTGTATAATCGGCGTAGCAGTGCCACATGCATAGTAATGAGTGTGCGCCGCAACCACAAACACATGCAGAGGGCACGTGCGCGAACCCAAGTAGGATGCGCCTGTAGGCGTGGCCAAGCTGGCAGGCGAGGAGCAACCTAAAGTGCTGACTGTCACAGGCCGCCTGCAATAGTAACCGCACCAGCCAGTGTCCGTGGATAATGAAACGTACGCAGAGTATGCAACATAGTACCCGTTTACACAAAACGGAGAACCAAACATTAACCCACAAAGTCCAAATTGTACCCGTCCAAGGAACAAAGGATACGCGTAATACCGTGTCCGTCATGCAATGCACTGTCAGTGAGCATACCCAGTGAAAGTGTACCGCAGCATGTCAGCGCGCCGCACCTACACACAAGTAGCCCCATGGGCATGGTCACCAGCAGTAGTGAGAGTACACAGCCGGGCAGCCGTGTCTATATAACAACCAGAAGGAAACCAGATACCCTAAACACAGACAAACATGTGCATAGCAACATGTACTACACCCAGCAACGTGCCGTCATACACATAGGACGCGTATGCGGCGTAATATCCAGAAGCAGAACCCATGCATGCAAATGTAATACACAACAGCCCCATCATAGCACGTAACCCGCACCCATGTACGACCGTGTACCCAACCCAGCTAGCAGCCTTGCGCAGCTGCACACCTACACACAGTGGGTATACCTCAAATGTAGTATGAAGTATTGTCCTAGGCAGTGCCACGCGGGCAAATATGTACCCCACATGTCAACATCCCACCTCAGGTACTGATATCCAAATGGCTGCATGTGAATGTGTCGGCAGAATGTGTACATCCCGCATGTGGTATGGACCTGTCGAAACCCCATAGGCGTTCACACGCCACGGTGTCCATAACTATACACATCTGGACAAAGCAGTATGTTCAGCCACCGTACTGATGATTAGCTATGCAGACATGTCAAACACAACACATAGGGAACATCTGCCCACCAAGCAGGACACCCAACAGGGTGCCACATGCACAGAAGGTGAAGGTGGGACATCACACGTAGAGAATAGTGGTGCGGATGGCAAACACCCACGGCCAATGCAAAGGATTGAATAACATGTATATGCCTGGATGAATGGGTATGTCATATCATGGGAATAGGCTAAGCTATCCAACATAATAGCCATGCGTACCAGATACAAACTGCCAGTAACATGGAGTAGTAATGCAGGAAGGCATACACGACTGTGGGAATATCACAGGACATATGGCATGTGCCAAGTGTTGACGCATGACACAAATGTCCAGGATGGGGCTCCCTGCAAAGAGGAACATGTGCCAACCCCACCCCCCACAGATGTATCGGCAGTGGAAACACAACCCAAACACACACCAACACCACCGTCCATCCCACAATAGCAACGGAGGCCGGTCAAAGACCACCATGATGCGTGCACAGACAGGGACACGTGTAACCGTTGCCCTGACAACCCCCCACAGGCCAACGAATAATAGTATGGACATATGCATGTAATGCTGTGAAGGATGTGTGGTAGTCCTCAGTATCACAGAGGTAGGTACACAGATACACTGTAATCAACCGTGACATATGTGCATTGTACACAGCATACCTGCAGGTAATACATAGTTCAATCATGTGCCACAGAAATATCCACATACGAATGAGGACAGGGGATAGACAAGTGTGAATGGGACAAACTATGAACATAGGTTCATAGGTTTATAGGTTCATAGTAGGCTATCCGCCCAAGGGCATCTATAAGCCTAGCCCATAGTTATGTTGCCTTTGCCACCCCTTCAGTTTGAAGAAAACTATGCCTATTATATTGCTGTACCTCTGTCAAGCAGTGACACTGAAGTAATCCTGGGGTATATCTGCAATCTCCCATCCATTGGTCAAGATTCCCCTCGAACAAGGCCAGCGAGGTGCTCTGCCTCACATGTACTGGGATGGTGTTCCACAGCATAGTGAGTGTCTGGGTGATGAATCTGTCCCTCCAGCACGTTCTATTAATGACCGTGTCAAGGTTTACGTCACCTGCCCTTGTGGTTCTGAGGGATCTAGATTCTTTAGGTGAAGCATAGTCATCAAATCTGGGTTCGACATGGCCTTGTATGTCAGGCACAGGTCACCTCTGAGCAAGTGGTATGCGACTGAATAGAGCTGGAGTCCTTTCAGTCGGGCAGCATAACACATATTCCTGAGACCCTGCATCCGTTTGTCGATGAACTGTTGGGGCCTTTCCAGCTGCTGCAGGTGTCGGGTCAGATACATTCGAGCGGGGCATTGTACTCAATCATAGGTCTAATGAGTGATGAGTACAAGGGGACGATGACCTCCTGATCTAGATGTGAATCCCTTCATGATCAGGTGGGCAATGTAGAAGGTCTACCTAACTCGTTAGCAACGTGTGTGTCGAACGAACGGTTACTGACAACCTGGGTCCCCAGATCCCTGGTAACTCCCTCTATGCTCAGTGGATTGCCACCTATATGGTAGCTAGGGGTAACCTTGTTCTTCCCGAAGGGTATGACTATGCATTTCCCGGCATTTAGCTGTAGGCCATGTCTCTGGCACCAGTTATCCATATCTGTGAGGCCCTTCTGAAGGATATCTGTGTCAGATGTGTGTCCGACTATGGCACCCAGTTCGCAGTCATCTGCAAACATTGTCAGCCATAACCCCCCTGTGTTTGCTTGTACTTTGGAAATGTAGATGCTGAAAAAGAGTGGACCCAGGACTGAGCCCCTTGGGACACCACCTGTGACCGGCTGTGAGTCTGACATGGCGCCAGCAACTATGACCGTGTGGGTTCTGTCACTTAGCCAGTTTGCAACCCATCTTGCGATGTATGGGTTTACATTCAAGCTGATGAGTTTATCAATGATACCTGAGGGGGGGTATTGTGTCGAAGGCCTTTGCCAGGTCGAGGTAGGCTGTATGGACTGCTTGACCCTCATCAATGGCCTTGGTGACTGTTCCTAAAAAGTCAACCAAGTTTAAAAGGCATGATCTGCCTTTGACCAAGCCAAACTGGGTTGGATCCAAAGTATGCAAGTCCCCTATGTCTTTATTTATGAGTTCCATTATGATCCTTCTCCATGGCTGTGCAGATAAGGCTTGTCAAGCTAATGGGATGGTAATTACTAGGGTCAGTGGAGGCACCGCCCTTGTGAAGTGGGACTACAGTCGCCTTGCGCCACTACTTGGGTACGTTACCTGAGGTGAGGCTAAGATTAAACAGCTGTCCTAACTGTGGGTTTAATTCCTCATTGAGTTCGTGGAGTACACAGCTGGGATGA
>NC_056727.1:534675290-534694943 GCF_019279795.1 Protopterus annectens | reverse complement strand
TGATGGGGATCTCACAGGCATCAGCATCCAGGGTACTGCACCAGTTCCTGGATTCCATGTCAGCACATGTCAGAGATCATGTATATTTCCCCAATTCCCGTGAGGCATTGGCCAGCAATATGCGTCTCTTCCAGCAAATAGCGGAATACCTTGAGGTAGTGGGTGCAATAGACTGCACGCATATACGCATCAAAGCACCAGCTGGTGAGCGGGGTAGGGCCTACATTAACCGCAAGGGCTTCCCTCCATCAACTGCCAAGTCGTGTGTGATGCCCAGGGCATAATAATGAATGTGTGTGCTGGCTGCCCTGGAAGCTACCATGATTACCATATCTGACATCTTACGCAGCTGTACCAGACATTTGCCAGTGGGGACATCCCACATGGTCACTTAGTAGGGGATGCTGCATATGCACTGGAGCCGTGGCTGATGACACCCATCAGAAATGCACACACACCTGAACAGGAATGCCATAATGAGGCACACGCACAAACACAAAATGTAATTGAGCGTGTGTTTGGGCTGCTCAAGTCACGGTTCCGGTGCCTGGACACATCTGGTGGGCCTTGCAGTACTCACCAAGTACATGTACCCAAATTGTCATGGTATGTGCTATGCTACATAATATGATTCTGCGAAAACAGCTGCAGCAGGATCAGCATAGGGCTGGGCCAAACAGCCCCCCACCTTTGCCAAGTCAATCACAGGCAGAGTGTGACTCGGAGGAGGAACAACCTGAGCCTGCCCCAGTAGGCAGAAGGAGGCGTGCCCAGTATGCCTTGGCCTTGGCAAAGTGGCAATGCATAGCACATACACTGGCTCAGTAGGGACCCTGGAAATGATTCCTCTCTCTGACTCACACATATAGTAAAAGGGACGCCTAAGTTGACACAACCTGCTTTCAAACATGTACAGGGAGTGTAGTAAGTGCATCCAACATAGGCAGCCCTTCAGCACCACCTGAGGCATGATTGCCATGTGTTAAGCAATGTAACACCATGTAGTATATGCAAACTTGATGACCCTGACTAACATCCTACCCTCACCAAGCATGATGCCACAATATGAAGATGAGATGATCAATTGCAATAATTGGCTGAAGTATTGCTGTTAGTCAAAGGGGATCCAATGCGTGCTAGCCTGGGATGACATGCTGAGCACGACATGATGCTCCACCTGCTAGGGGTGGTGTGCACCTATCAGTCCTGGCATTATGGATACTGGCAAAGGCTGTTGTTACCCCCAGCATGCCTTGAATAGGTAAGGCTCAAAACACAAACCCACCTCCATAGGTATCACAAGGGATAAGAACCTAGATGTAATGCTACCCAATGACAGAAGTCTAAACAGCAAGATGCATGCAGTCTAAACTCCCCTCAGCATGGAGAATGTTGATATCTGTTCTGTAACAGAAAACTGGGTCAAGGCTCACAACAGCACCCTAACACTACCAGGTTACACCTCATACTGTGCTTTACAGCCCCAAAATATGGAACAAGCTACAAAAGGAGGGTGACTAGCAATAACTGTCAAGGATAACCATACCCCCATGTTGGTACCACAACAGGAAGCAGCATGGAATAGCCATGGTCAAGTAACAGTGGCTAAAACTGCCTCCCAGTTTATAGCCTGCTACAGACTACCATCCTAACACCAGGAACTGCACTTGGCCTATGCTGGAATACATGAATATATCAAGCTCTCCAAACCACATTATATTGCGTGACTGAAAATACCGAAACATAGACTGGGAGCATTATTCTAGCTCCAACACCCTAGGACAAAGGTTCCTAGAATCCATAAACCAAAATGCTCAGGAACAACGTACCACTCCCACAAGAGGGTTAAGCATACTGGATGTGATAATCAGCAACATGGGTACTGTATGGCCAGATGAGAAGTGTATCCCTCACTGGTAAGATCAGACCATAGAGTAATCACACTGGATATACACATCCTGACCACAATCCCTGGCCAGAAAACCACAGTGAAAAACATGTGTAAAGCAAATGTTGCACTCCTCTGAACTGATGTGTAATCCAGTAAAGGCCCTGTGCCTGTGCAAAATATGGGCCACACCTCAGAACCCGCTATACATGCATTCCATGAACACTGCCAGGAATGCATGGATTATGCAATCCCAAATAAAACCAAGACACAATGCCATACACACAGGCATCTGGCATGGTGGACCCCAGCCATTACCAAACCATGCAAGAGAATGAGGAAGCCACTACATGATAGAGCAAACCTAAAAAGGGAAGTAATCTCTGATCAGTATTATGGCAATAAAATATGTCCACTCATACAATCCACTAAGGCCAGCTACAAGTTGAATCTGTGAATCTTGAGGCAATGTTACACCTGCCCCATGTACACAGACAACCCTCTCCTCCCCCCAAGAAATACAAATATATGTGAGAGATGCAACCATTTATCCAAACCGGAGGCTGAGCTCTCTCAACTCAGTACTGTCAAAACTAGTCAGGAGGAGAAGGTAACCACACACACCACAAACCCAGTCTCACATAGACCTATCACAACAGCAAACCAAAGACATAAACACAGAAAAACATTCCCGGAGGCTCTAATTACAAACACACCACATCAACAGAGGCCTCCAAAGCAGACACCCAAGCAACCACTACCTCCAAACATAGCACATGCAACACATAGTACACAAAGCTGGTGTGCCAAACAGTCACAGGCCAGAAGGAGAAACAACATGCCTGATACAGTTGTAAAAGGTGACTCCATAGTCAGACACACTGCTGACCCGCTCACCAGACTGTACAAGGGAAAGGGTACAGTAAGCTGCCTGTAGGCTGCTACAATACGCCACATAACACAAGCATGCAGGTCACCCCAAAGCAAGTACAAATATGATTCAGTCATTGTCCATGCTGGTGTGAATGACCTGAGACGTACCTCCCCGGACTACATGAAAAGAGACATAGATGAGCTCTCCGATTATGTAGGCCAGGCTGGTATGACTCTGACCTTGGGCAGCATCCTACCTTCACCAAGAATGATGCCACAGTACAAACACAGAATGATCAGCTCTAACAAGTGGCACAATTACTGGTGTCATTCCAAGGGGATCCAATGTCTGTCCACTTGGGATGTCATGCTTGACAAGCCACGCTGCTTTGCCAGGGATGGCTTGCACCTGTCACCCCTGGGCATCTGGATATTGGCTAAGGCTCTTGCCACCTCCATAGAGCCTTTTGTAGGCAAGGCTGAAAAGACTAACCCACCTCCCTAGAAAACATAAGTGGAAAGAAACATAAGGGTAATGCTGCCCAATTCCAGATGTCTAAACCTCAAGATGCATGCTCTCGAGGCCCTCCCCAGTATGGAGAACATTGATGTCTGTGCAGTGACAGAAACCTGCAACAAGGCTCCTGAGAGCACACCAGCACTACCAGGTTATACCTCATATCATGCGTCTTGGTCCCAAAACCTGGAGCAAACCATAAAAGGAGGGGGAGTATCCATATTCAGCAAAGATACCCACACGTCCAGGTAACTGACAATGCACGAAGCATCGGAGACCACCCATGTGGAACAAGCCATAGGCAAAACTGCTGTACAGTCTGTAGCATGCTACAGACCACACTCTCACACACAGGAACCCCACTCAGCCTTCCTGAAGACACTGGACAGTATGAATGTCTCACCAAATACCAAACAAGGTACTCACAAATAACCACATAGGTGGTAATCCATTATATATGGAAGGAGTAATCAGGGACCTAGGGACACAAGTGGACAGTAACCTGTCATGTGACACTCACATTGCCAACGTGGCTAGGAAGACCTTCTATATTGGCCACCTTATCATGAAAGGAATCACATCTACGTCAACAGAGGTCATTGTGCCCCTATACTGTTCTCTTATCAGGCCCATAATTTAGTACAATGTCTCATTTGGGATGTACCTCACCCGACACCTGCAGCAGTTAGAAAGACCTCAAAGGTACCTCACCAAGAGGATAAAGGGTCTCAAATATATGTCATATGCTGCCTGGCTGTAGACACCCCAGCTGTATGTAGTCACATACTGCCTATGCAGAGGCATTGTATGCCTGTTCTACAAGGCCATGTCCAACACAGGATTAATGGACATGCTCCACCCCAGAAAACCCAAATCCATCAGAGCTGAGATGCCAACCTCAACACATAATAAAACAGGATGTGCTGGAGGGACAGATACATAACCCAGAGGCTCACTACACCCCGGAACGGAATCCCACTCCATGTTAGGCAGAGCCTCTCACTGACTCTCTTCAACAGGAATCTTGCCAAGTGGATGGGTGATCGTAGATGTACACTGGGGGTCTTCACTGTGTCACGTCTAGACAGAGGCACAGTAAAGTAAATCCTAAATGGCCATAATATTCACATAGCAAGGGGTGGCGAAAGCCACACACACTCTGGCTAGGCTTATAAATGCCCTAGGGAAGATAGCCTAGTATGAACCTATGAACCTATGAAGATACAAATTGTACAGGATACTAAGGATAATCACAAGGCTTTCTTAAGTGATGGTAGGAACCTTGTTGGGAATTCACAGATATGCTCTGAATCACTCAAATAATACAAACAATATACCAAACACACACATTGCCAACATCCAACCTGACAGGTTCAGTGCAAACCCCCAAATGCCAAATATCTATCCCAGCAGAGTGCTGGCCCCCCTGACATTGCAGATGCTGAGGTAACAGCCAGCATCTACAAAGCAAAACACACAGCATCAATGGTACGAGATGGTGTCCTGGGCTGAGTCCAACATGGACTCCAAGAAGAATGGAACGCCATATAACACTACTGCTCAATGTCAGCCTTACCACAGGATATGTACCCAAAGAGCAGTGTACAACAACAGTGGTCCTTCTCCACAAAGGTGTTGCCTGAATGGATACTGCAAACTACCACCCCAGAATCCTGACAAGCTTGGTCTGCAAAGCTATGGAAAGGATCAGCATGTACCTCAGACATAAAGATATTGGGGACCTACTGACACTGGACCCTACCCAGTGTGGCTTTCTTAAGTGCAGATCCTGCCCTTAAACATGTTTGACTCATTTGAAACAGTCATTAAGGCCATTGATGAGGGGAATGTGGTCCACACAGCCTAGCTGGACCTTGCAAAAGGCTTCCATACAATACCCCACGTGTTCATTATAGATAAGCTCACCAGCTTAAATATAAACCCCTATGTCAGTAGAGGGGTTGCAAACCAGCCCAAGGACAGAACTGACATGGTCAGAAATGCTGCAGCCATGTCAGACTACAAACCAGATACAACTGGCATCCCACAAGGCTCGGTCCTGGGACCTCCCTTGTTTGGTATATATGTCCCATAGGTACAGGCCAACATGGATGGACTGTGTCTGAACAAGTTTGCAGGGGACTACAAACTGGCCACCATATCTGACCCTCCAGCTGACACAAGCATCCCACAAAAGGGCCACATAGAAACAGACAACTGGTGTCATAGCCATGTCAGCAAGCTAATTTCAGAAAAGTGTATAGTCACCCACTGTGGATATACAGTAAGTGCCCACCAATTACCACATAGTTGTTAACCCATTAAGTACTGAAGAAGTAATAAGAGACCTGGGGACACAAGTTGATAGATATCTTGCATTGGACAAGCATGTGGCTGTAGTGGTTACATAAACATACCATATACCCACCTAATCATGAAGGTAGTCAGATCTAGATCAGGGGAGGTCATTGTGGCTCTGCAGTCATCCTTCATCAGCCTCACAATTGAGTACAATGGCCCCTGTGGGATGTACCTCAGCAGACACCTCCATCAACTGGAAAGACCCCAAAAGTACCTCACCAGGAGTATCAAAGAGCTCGAACAGATGCCATGTGTTGGTTGAGTAAACAAACTGCAGCCTCACAATTGAGTACAATGGCCCCTGTGGGATGTATCATAGCAGACACCTGCAGCAACTGGAATGACCACACAAATACCCCACCAGGAGGATTGCAGAGCTGTAACAGATGCCATGTGTCACCTGAGTAAAGTAACTGCAGCTCCACATAGTGCCATACTGCCTGGCTGGAGGTGAACTGTGCCTGATGTTTAGAGCCATGACCAACCTGGTATCAATGGACATTTGGCACCATGTAAACACTGAATGCTGGTGACCTATGCAGCTGACAGGCCTGAACCCCAGCACAGACATAAACAGGACATGCTGTACTGATTGGTCCACAACCCAGAAGCTCACTCCACTCATGACTAAACTCCCACTACAGGATATCCAGGGAGTCCTTCAGTGACTGTCATCCAGAGGAATCATGATGACTGGATGGGAGATGGCAGGTGTACCCTGGATATCACCTGTATGTCATGGGTAGACAGAGGCACAGCACACTAACCGTGACATATGTCATGGCAAACACCAGTAAATGTGTGTTGAAGGACAAACACTCTCTGACTAGCATTACAAATGGACTAGGGCACATGGCCATTGTTTGTCACTGTCCACACAAGTTGTGGAATACAATAACAATGTCAGACAATCATGTACTAAGCTGTCCATATCTGAACAAAATGCAACATGGTCATATCTGCACAACTGGCCCTCAACCAGTCTGGTGTGCTCACTATAAACATTACAAGCAGTGATCGGACTGAAACCAATCATACTGTCCACCACAGTGAAAGTTTTGCACCAGTACACTATACAACAATACAACTGTTTGGTCAGCAGGAAAGGATGATGACAACTGTATGCAAACTATCCCATGGCGACCCTGCAGGCACAGCATAATGCCTGTTAGGTTCAGACACACAGCAGTTGGGCAGTAAGAACACAACCTGATGTCCAACACTCAACTGTACATGTGATATATAGATGGCGTCCACACACAAACAGAAATGTGGTGGTCATGCTCACACACTTAGGCCATGTCACAGTTCAGCAGTTGCACACACATATCTGGCATTTCTATGTGTTAACACAGGAACCCCCCACAATACAGACATCTGCCCAGTGCACACAGTGAAGTTACAACAGAGACATAAGTAAAGTACTGGATCCCACTCATATGCAAACATCTCCCACAGTACACACATTGTTTATAGAGATAGGGAAGGCTATGGCAATAAAGACCCACAAACAGTATATGAGTAACAGATACGTGCATCTGACAGGTAAACATATGGCCATAGAGTGCAATACCTGACCGTTGTCCCTAGGGAATACAAAAGGCTATCCACAGTGTATTTGGCGTCTGCCTCCACAGTACAGTAGGCCACTGTGCCTGTGCAAAGTTAATGCATAGATATGCTCTCCCCCTTACTGATGGATAGTAACAGATGTACATACCTCTTCATCCATAATGATGTCAGCACACTATACATATGTCAGGAGCAGAAATTATACCTAGTAATGTGAATAGCGCGCTCCGCTACTGCGTCTCTAACAAGTGTCATAACATAGTTAGGTAGGGGTTTGAATCCTGCAAGTGCCTAGTGTGTGTGTGACTGTGTATGGGGGAGTAGTGTGTGCAATTCCATGTGTATGAGAAATGTCCCTTTTGGCAACTTTTACTACACAAAACATGCTGCATATTCCACTGTCTAAACACTGATGATGTCAGCACTCTATAAGTACAGCAGGAGAAAGTAATCCCCCGAGTAATGCAAATAGTGCACTCTGCTAATGCATCTCTCACTAGAGTCATAACATAGTTAGGTAGGGGTTTGAATTCTGCAAGTTCCCAGTGTGTGTGTGACTGTGTATGGGGGAGTAGTGTGTGCAATTCCATGTGTATGAGAAATGTCCCGTTTGGCAACTAGTACTACACAAAACATGCTGCATATTCCACTGTCTAACCACTGATGATGTCAGCACCCTATAAGTACAGCAGGAGAAAACAATCCTCCCAGTAATGCAAATAGTGCGCTCTGCTCATGCGTCTCTCACTAGTGTCATAACATAGTTAAATAGGGGTTTGAATCCTGCAAGTGCCCAGTGTGTGTGTAACTGTGTATGGAAGAGTAGTGTGTGCAATTCCATGTGTATGAGAAATGTCCCTTTTGGCAACTAGTACTACACAAAACATGCTGCATATTCCACTGTCTAAACACTGATGATGTCAGCACCCTATAAGTACAGCAGGAGAAAGCAATCCCCCCAGTAATGCAAATAGCGTGCTTTGCTAATGTGACTCTCACAAGTAATCTAACATAGTTAGGTAGGGGTTTGTATCCTACAAATGCCATGTGTAATTTTGTCACACAGTTTGTCCATGTGTGTGGGGGGGTGTTCCCAATATTGCACGGCATACATTATATCAGTAATGTCAATGCACACATGATGTATGTGTGTGCCACCTACACATATGTACCTGTGAACTGCAAGAGTTCCCATGTCCGAAGCCTGCCTCATGTGAATACATGGAATATGCATCAGACAACTGTATGACTGGGGTGTTCTGTGCAGGGGCTGCATGTGGTATGTGACTATACAGTGTGGGTTGTAGATGGTGTCATCCCACCAGCGAAGGATACATGATTGGTCCGGAGCATATAGTCCACATGTTGATGATGAACAGGTGCAGCATGTTGTCACCACTTGTGGGAGTGGTAACAAGTTGTTCCATAGCAATGCAGGGAATGAATGATAAGACACCTTCAGATAGGGTCTTGCAGCAAGAATAATGCTCACACTGTATGTTTGGGTAGTTGCAGTACAACCATATAATGGTGTGTGTGTAGAGACCGTCATATTCCCAGTGTTGTCAGGAAGGCCAAGTGGGTTTCCTGGGTATGGGAGTGTGGTGTGTGCCAGGCTATGAACCTGAAGGCAGTCTAACCCATTGTGTGTTGCACATGGAGAGGCTCTGATGCTTTGTGCAATGCCACCAACCCGGGGGTGTGTGTATCTGAGGTGCCTTTGGATACATCCCCCCTGTTCTGTTTTGGAGCATGTGTAGGGGATGACAAGCATGGTATCAGGAATGACCTGGCACTGATGGTGTGCACCTGGGAGCCTTGTACCAGGAGTCTGTTACTGCATGGATATTGCTTTACCCCATGCTAAGGACAGTTTCCGCTGCATGCATCTTGAGGTTTACACTGCTGCTGTTGAGTAGCATTGCTATTACCTCTTGCTACCTACCTCTTCTTCTGCTATCTTCCTCCTGACCTCTCTTCTCCTTCAAACTATTTCCTTCTCCTTCACCTCTCCTTTGCTTTCCTGCTCTTCCATTCAAACTCATTCTATTTTTCCCTTTTATTTCCTACTTCACTTAACATTACAATAGCATAAAAACAAAATTCTCATACTGCCTACTGTACTTCATTGTTGAAAAACTGTCAAAATACTTTGCTATTAGAACTCTGAGTGTTATTGTATATAATGTATTAATCTTCAGTCTCTTTGCTGTGTTTTTGTGTGCAATGTATTATCTTCAATGTATGCTTGTGTTTTTGTGTACAATGTATTATTACAATGTATTCTCATGGAGCTTTTCTCCCCGGGCCTCCACTGAAAACGGGCTTTCGAGCCCAGTGGACTTCCCCGGTTATCAAACTGGAAATAAATAAATAAATAAATAAATAAATATTAGTGTCCCATCCCATGTGCTACCTGTGTAGGTGGCTATGTAATGTCAGCCTTGCATACAAAGGCAGTGTGTGTGTAGCAACAGCCTCTGCCAATATACAACGGCCCATGGGTGACAGGTGCAAGCTGTCCCAAGCAAAGCAATGTGGCATGTCCAGCATGTAATCCCACACTGACAGGCATTGGATCCCCTTTGGATGTCACTGAAAGATACGTTAAGTGCATAAACCGATGATCCTGTCTACATATTGTGGCAGCATTCGTGGTGAGGGTGAGATGCTACCCAAAGCTAGGGTCATACCAGCCTGTGCCACAACCTCAGAGAGCCCCTCCATGTCCCCTAACATGTAGTTCAGGGAGGTGCATCAGAGGTCATACACACTGGCACAGACAATGACTGAGTCATACTGCTACATGCCTTGGAGTGACTGCTTTGCTTGTGTTATGTGGTGGATCATAGTGCCCGACGGGCAGCTCAGCGTGACCGTCCCCTTGTTCAGCCTGGGAGCAGGACCACCGTGTACGTGTCAATAGAGGTACCTCATACAACTGTAGCAGGTGTGTTGTCTAGCCGTATGGCCTGACACTGTTAGGCACACAGGCTTTGTGAGCTATGTGTCGCATGTGCTCTGCTCTGGCATAATGTTTGCTTGTGTGTCTGCTTTGAAGGTGTCAGCTGCTCAGGCAGGATGCTATTCTGAGAGCCCAATAATGTACCTGTGTGTGTCTGTGTTTGGATTGTGGTCATGGCAGGTCTATGGGAGACTGGTACTGTATTCACTGTAGTATCCCACTCCACCTGACAGGGAATGCCAGTGCTGTGTAAACAGAGCTTAGCCCCAGTTTGGCTATGTGGTTGCATCTCTCACATGTGTTGTACATGTATGGGAAGGGGAGAGGGTTGTCTGTGTACATGAGGCAGCTGTAACATTGCCACATGACTCACAGATTCACCAACTGGACCTGAGAGTAGATCGACAGGTGACCTTTGCACATGCTACCATAGCATTGTGACTCCCACACTAAGTAACGACACATAGGGCCAATGGGGAACAAGGTACTCAAGGTGACTATGTGAGGGTGTAGTGCTCCTAAATTGTTAGTGCTGACATATATGAATGCTGTCTTTAGCAAATGTGAGGTACATCATATGCAATGTGTTACAGGCAAGCTACATGCAAACAGGTCAAACAGTGACGTTCTGTCAAG
Source organism: Protopterus annectens (assembly GCF_019279795.1). Classification (NCBI taxonomy): domain Eukaryota; kingdom Metazoa; phylum Chordata; order Ceratodontiformes; family Protopteridae; genus Protopterus; species Protopterus annectens. Next base: position 534,684,131 of record NC_056727.1, on the reverse strand, counting down.
TGACACATGTACATCAGCACAGTAAGCAACACAGATGTCACTAGGGATCCACAGAGGCACTGTATATCTGCACCGCAGGTGGAATCAGTGTTTCAGGAACATAACAGGAAAACATGCATACAAACAAAGCTACAGTCAGCAGGCCTGTATGTAGACTATGTTACAACAAACAAGGTGTACGACTTCCAGTATGTAACAGTGCATATATGCAGGCACTCTAAGCCAGTACCCAGACATTCCCAGGTCAGATGGGCTGGGTCCAGCCGCAACCCCCACAAGTGTATAGACCACGTACCTTCGTAATGTTGAATAACTGGCCTGATACCCAAGTGCTCATACCTGTAATAATACACATCTCAAATAATAGACACTGAGCCCTCATTCAGCAGTTCCAGACATAGTATGATGTATGCTACCTGTCCTGGCACCACAGTATCATTGACATGTATGGACACTCTCCCTCCTGTCATAGTTAGTTCTGTGTTTTGGTGCTGTTATGCATGGTATGAGGTGTGACCTTGTAGTGCTAGTGTGCTCTTGTGAGCCCTGAACCTGCTGTGTAGTACTGCACAGATATCAACATCCTGAAACATCTGCATTGCAGAGTCATGTGTGGACAGCATGCAACTCGCAGTTGACATGGCCATCATTGAGTATCAATATGTACATTGTTGTATCCCCTGTGCTACCTATGTAGGTGGCCATCCCTTCACAGCCTCACCACCAGTATGCAAAGATGTGCAGACAGAACACTGTGGTAATTAGTATGGGTGTACAAAACAATACAATGACATTCATACTGTAACTGCATCAGGCATGCTGGTATATACCCACAATGCTATAATTAAACTGTACTGTTGTCAACATCATACTATTACAATACGTCTATGTAGTCACCCTGTGCATCAGCACCATGTTAACCTGTTCCTGCACCGATCTTACAGATTGCAGGAGGTGGCACAGTTTCATCATATGCACAGGGTGTGTACCTGGTATGCCTGAGTCTGCCACTGATACAACCAACTGACATGTCTGTGTGTGTGTGTTGGTGAGGGACAGCAGTACAAGATGGGGCAATGTTGATGCAGTGTGTGCATGTATGCGGTAGCCCTAGGTTTTATCACTTTGCATGTGTGTATGAATGCACACAGTCCCACCTCATGGCTGCCATATACAGGTGTTTGTGGACAGCCGCAGACTGTACCTGCCAGGACATACAGATCACTGTCTGTGGCCACGGACATGGTACCTGTGCCTGGCAGGGGTGATACGGACTGTATCAGGTACCAATCCAGAAGCAGGTGTTCATTGACTGGAGACAGGTCCCTGTTGGGACTGTCCAGCACCACGTGCACGTGGTCTCCTGGGGCGGTCCGATGACAGCACAGACCCAGCATTGCTGGGGCTGCTGCTGGCACTATGTGAGCGGCCGCAGCCCTGTTGTCATCCACGACGGCTGCCAGCTGCTGCTGTTGCTGGCATACAGCCACGTCAACACCACAACCATCCACCATTGCCCTGGCTCATGGACATATAGTTGTGGAACAGATCTAATGTGTCCCCCCAACGTCTGTCAATGACCTCGGTGAAGTTGCGGACGGCAGCCGCAACATCACGCATACTGTCACTTATGGCTGTGCGACATGCTCTCAGCTCTCTCAGACCCTGTCTGGTGTATCGTTCCATACGTGACTGTGCCTGCATTACAGCCCAGAACATAGCTGGGGTTGAAAGACCTCTGTGGGCACATCTGACAGGGGTGGTATGCCCAAAGATGCTCCCAAGAGAACCCATGGACGTCTGCCTGTGTGGTACCGTGTCAGGGCCCTGGCCATGGCTGCAGTGTGGGGATGCATGTGCCACTGGTACGACATTACCCTGGTCAATGCCCACTGTATCCTGTCCATCACCTAGGGACATTGGTGACAAAGGATGTATTGGCAGGATGACTGTGCGCATAGATGGGGTCGACAGCTGTGTAGTGTCAATTGGCTGACCAATGATGGACCCTGGCACACCTACCTGTGCCATTACACAGCTATCATCATCACTATCCACAGCAGCTGATTCAGGTTCCCTGCTGCATGACACCAGAGCAGCACCAGAACCTGTGGGAGTAAGACAGGAAATACAGTTTACAATGTGTACACAATGCCACCACTGATGCACACATGCACACATGCACACATGCGCACATGCACACATGGGCACATGCACACATGCATACATGGGCACATGCACACATGCACACATGCACACATGGGCACATGCACACATGCACACATGCACACATGGGCACATGCACACATGCACACATGCACACACCTCAGTATATGAGATATCAACCCACAGACACAAACACACCTGCAATCAAACACATTGCACTACTGCTTCAGCCTATTATTACTATTAGTATACAGAGTAGTGAAGGTAATGGTATTACACACTCACCAGCATGGATAGGCTGCCTTGCTGTTACACCAGAGGGACCTGCAGAAAAGAGTCATTCATCATCAGTGGGCACAACTGTGCCATTGATACTGTGGGCATGTTACAGTTCAGTAGTGCAACAGTTAGCTTCCACAGGTGTACTGCAGATAATGAGGTTATCACTAATGCACAATAATTACCAAGATAACAGCTATAAATCGAGGACACACCCCACACATGCATAACCTAACAGTGTACAGAATGGTCACTATACACATGGCATGTTACCTGCACGCTCTGTGTCCTGCTGCTGTGTGGTTCCAGCCTCCATCATTACACATGTATGCTGTTGTTGTTGCTGCTGTGCTGGAGCCACAACACTCAGGAGTAGTCCGTCCAGTCTGGTGAGGGGGGGATGTCTAGCCACCCCACCACCTGTGGCAAGCTGCTGCCTGTGGATATCCGACGCATGCTGATGGACATTTCTAATTAAATCACTGCAGTGATGGCGTACCTGCTCATATGTCCGGTTATGTGTGCCTATGTCATTTACCCGACAGACCAGGTCTTGCCACAGTGCAGCCCTCTCCTGTTGGTTCTGGCTGGTGCGGGAAAAGAGTACAGCAAAATCCTGCACCAGGCTCTGGTGTATCTCCTCCTCTTCTGCAGCGGAGTAGACTGGGTTCCGCTGGTGAACCATGTCCCTGAAAAGGAGAAGGGAAATATGTCAGCAATATCTGTCAGCAGAATATAGCACACATAATATACATTATACTTGACTGCAGTGATATAACTTAGGCACCATATATAGCATCTGTCTGTCTATTGGGGGATACACATGTACATGACCAGATATCAGTGCTCATCCGACAACTGTGCAACAGTACCTGGCACACTCCATACAACAGGAGTATACTGCAGCAGTCAACGCACTGTTTCAGGCACAATACACGACCCCACACTGGGGGTTTGAATCAAGGTACTATATGGGGAACATTATCAGCCCATGCACTGCACACAATGCACGTTACATATTTCACTGGTACTGCACACTACTCTTACTTGCCATAACCCTACCTACACCACAGTGACATACAGGGTAACACAGCACAACATATGGCAATGTAGTATGTGTTGATCGCAATACCCCACACACCTGTCTCTTGCCTCACACCATGGAAACACACTACCATGACAGACAGACAGTCATGGTGAGCAATCACACCAGTACACAACATGCACCCAGTCACTAGCACACTCATTCCACCTCACATACTCTGTTTGCAATGTGTTAATGGGTGTGCATTGCTTCCTGGGTAGGTAGTGTGCTTTTGGCCTTGGGCCTACAGCAGCATACTGTTATGCTATCCTGCCCCTTGTGACACATGTGTTATGATCGTACCTGCTCCTTACAAACAGTTACACAGGGTGACTCATATGGCATATTACCTATCAGCATAACATTCAGCAGGGGTATGTCTGACATCTACTCATGGGGAGGCTTGCTTCTTAATTCTGTGTGGTCTACTACAGGATATGTCATATCTGTGGGTAGGGTCCCATACCTCCACCATGTGCTCTATACTGCAGTGACAAGGACGACAGACGTAGGTAATTTGTGTTGTGGATGTTGGAGGTGTTACCATGGTTGGGAGACAACTGTCATGGGTGTGACCAAACTATGTATATCCAGCAGTGGTAACCTCTATGTAGGTAGTCTGTGTGCGCTCTGTGGTGTTTGGGTGCATTGACACAGTTACTTGCATATGTCTGTGTCCTTCACCATATCTGTAGCTGTCATGGGAGGTACATACCGTGTAGGACATTGTGGGGTGTGGAGGGGTACAGTGACCTACATGTCCATAGCTGACACACCATGTCCGCTGATACATTCCATGTACAGGTATTACAGGACTAGTGTGCCACTGTGTATATCGATGTGGAGCCTATTGTACACTTGTTGACCCTGTTCCCCCCTGACACATGCAGTGGTGGGCAGGCATGTACATATGTGGTGGTTACTGGTGTCAGTGTTTTTGAATGGGGTATGGTACTCCTTCCCTGTTGTCCTATGTTTTGCATTATGTTATGACAGTTTGGGTTAGTAACGTACAATACTATTCACAATTAGTTGTAACAGCATGCATTAGTATTCCCATTAACCAAACACCCATATATTCAAGCCATTGAACAGCAAGCATAACACATGCATAATTTGAACAGCAATACACAATCCAACAACATGCAGGGTTGATTGATGGCAACAGGCCATCAGGTTTGGATGTATGAACAGGGCAGATGCATCAACGTACATGCAAATATGTATGAACCAACAGGACAAATGTCCAGGGGTGTTAATTGTGATTGCACATACCAATTTCACTTGGAATGGATTATATGTGGTTATAGGGTAGGATGAAGAAAATGTAATTAACAACTTCAAATACCAATACATATGCTGTACATTTCTACTGGCTGCAGATATATACACACTACAGTTCTGCCTACAGTTTCCTATGTGATAACTACTTCAGGTTGGTGATAGGAATGTTACTGCTACATCAATATACATTTCATTTTTATTCATACACATTCATATCTGGCTCTGTTCAGCTACATCATCCTGCTACATTTGCTTTATATAGCTATAGACAACTGTGGATGTTTGGTATTTCAGACAACCATACTATCTGCATATTGCAGACTGAGAGCAAAATATCCAGATTTTGGGACACACATTCCAGCTGCAGTACTGTTTTCAACACATGTTACTGTTTGGTTCTGCCTGTCACATTCATTTCATTCTGTACTGACTACAGTATACTTTATTCAGGAGTTATTACTACTTTATTGGTGGATTCATACCTCTTTCTCACACTCTCTCACTTGTTTTATTTTTACAATTCAGGATGGTACTTAATTCTAGGCTTTATTGACATGTTTTACCTGTAGTTATAACAATCCTTTCCAACAGTCTCACTTATGTCATGTTTCTGTATTTCAACAGGGATATATTTCACACATGTGTTTTACTCAGCTTCTGCAGCTGTACTTTTCAGCCTGCTGCAGGTCATGTACTATTATATTACAGGTGGGACATCTTTATTTCAGACTTGTTTCATTTTTATGTTTGGATTACAGGCTGCATCACACTTTTGTAATTAAGCAATACTTGCAAACCCTCTTACACTGTTACATGCACATTTTATTAATTAGTGACTACACTGCACTCTTTTGCTAACTGTCATACTTATATATTTATTTACAGTTACAGGGAGAGAATTACTGACCTGCCTGGTGGCGCAACCGCATCAGCCTATCGCCATAGGCTCGACGGTTCACAGAACGGACACCTGCAGCTGTAATATAAATAAAGTAATATTGGAATACACATCTCCATAATATCAGCTAGGTTAATTTCTTACATAAATAATTACATGTAACTTACTCAGTAGTGGGGCATTGGGCATTTGCCGGGCCTCCTGGATCCAATGGTTCAGTTGGTTCTGCTTCCGTCTCTTCAGGTCCACATGGTGGTGACGGACCTGCTCACCAGTCCTTGGTATTCCTGTGGCACTGGTGAGATCATGTGCCAAATGGTCCCATGCCTCAGCTCTATATGCTCCCCACAGGACCTGGCCCTGCATGAGGTGGGCCTCATGATTATGGACGAGGAGCCAAACCATATATTTGGACTCCTCAATGCCCCACCTCTGTGCTCAGAAGCAACTACCTTCACCTACACCTGACATCCTGGCTACAAGTCAGTTCTACAATCGGTTATGCTGTGTATTCCCACCTATGGGGCTTATATATGCCGTTTTTCCCGCACTTATCTGTGATTGGCCATTTTGGAATTGTATCAGCTTCACAAAATCTGCTTTGTCATGCTCCTCTTTCTATTCATTCCTATATATATGCTATTACTGCATTTCTAAGTGCAGCTGTCATGGCTTAGTGGTTCAGTACTTTGACTATGGTGCATGGTATCATGGGTTCGAGCCTGGCCATTGCTTTTTATATTTTATGACTGTCTACACAGGCTAGGAGGTGTGTCTGTGTAAAGGCAGTTTTGATACAGCTTGCTCAACATTGCCCGTCGGTTAGCTTGTTGGCGCGGTGCGCAGCTCCGCGCAAGCGGATCATGCTGGTTTATGCGTGGTTTGGCTGTCAGCACGCACATTACGCTCAACTCAACTCAACAGGCACACAGTTTCAGCGTGTTAAAACGCTGCTCAACCCCGGGCACTCATTTTACACCTATTAAACCACTGCTCACCTACGGGCACTCATTTTACACCTGTTAAAACACTGCTCACCTACGGGCACTCATTTTACACCTGTTAAAACACTGCTCACCTACGGGCACTCATTTTACACCTGTTAAAACACTGCTCACCTACAAGCAGATATCCTCAACTTGTTAGACTGTAGCTCAGCTATGGGCACATCTCACATTTTTTTTTTATTTTTTTATCTCACATTTCTTCAAAATACATAGCCCATTTCATTACATTTTACATACAATATAATTTTATATATGTACATGTATGTCAGGGACTTGTTTTGTGCTTATTTCACTAAAAATAAAAATTGATGTTGTGGGGGCTCGAACCATGACTGCCTTCTCTTCAGCCGACGTCTCTACCGCTACACTATTGCTTCTTGGCTTACTTTGCATATTTAGTTCTTATATGCTTTTCCACTGACTGCTAACTGTGGCTAAGGGCCGGGCACGGCAGCGCAAACGAGCGCACTCACGGGCAAACATCTTTACAACTTATAAAAAAAAAATTATTAGATGTTCATTTCTACATTTTATGTTCATAGTCTGTGGGGGCATCTGTTGTGTTGTGTTTATTCACATTTACAAGGATTCTGTCGTGGGGGTTTACTTTCGGGACTTTTACTCTTCTGGGGGCATGTCCGTTTGCAGGGCTCGCCCTAAGGACACGCCCCCTACTGTCTTACATGGACCGTGTTAGCCTTAGGTGTGATTCAGCATGCCCTCATGCATATGCATGACATGCTGATGTTACACCGTTTAACTGCAGCCTCCGTGTAAGCCTTGTAACTCTTACACGGAGGCTTCGTGAATCCTGCCCATTGTTTTTAAAATGTTTTTGTAATCCTTTGGAGATTTTCTCCCTGAGCCTCCACTGAAATTGGACGTCTACTTTTCTGGTAATTAAATGTTAATAAATAAATAAATAGTACAGGAAATGCAAGTTGCAGTGAATGTGTGCTCTAGCCTAAAAACCAAATTTCAGGATAATTATTTGTTTTCCCAAAGTTCATATAGTCCAGATTTGGGATCTATTGGTAATTTCCTGGGAAGATGGAACTGTATATCTCTGGTGATCAATAACTAGGAGTAGGTTAGGTAGAGGGCAGTTACAAATGCAATGAAAAATATAGCATTAAGAGTTTTAATGCTTTTAGCCATGAACCAGGCAAATTCAAGATTTTATCTATTACATAAGCTAACCATTTCAGCCCTCTTTCTAAATTAACATACAGGAAATATGAAAAATATTTTGTAAGTATAGAGTATTGCAGATTTTGTTGCATTAATCGTCCTGCCTTTGCCTTTGCTTGTATATGTTGTCTGCTTCTGAATGTGCATTGACTTAAAAAAATGTTAACTGGAGCTGACGTACTGTTTTCAGTACTTTCCAAATAGTACGTTGCACTGTTATTATTATGTTTTCTTTTTGATATAAGGATAGCTATAATCAGTCTTCTAAAATCAGTGGTTGCATTTAGCAGAAAATGGTATAGCTGCTTTGCTAAATAATGTGTTTATTATGGCAAATGATACATAAACACAAAAAAGGGAGACTACACAACAACATGACACGATTATACACACATTATCGGGAGACACTCCAGAGCCATGCTTGTTAACAACTCTTTTTTTTCAGAGACATTTCAATGCTATTCATTTGTCAAGATGAATTAATTAAGGCAGAGGTGAAGAGAGAATAAGAAGTTCCTCCATTTACATTAATCCAGAAAATATTAACCATCATATCCTGGAAAGTTCCTGAAGTTTATTGGGGTCAGTCTGAATGACTGCAGAGAAAATGAGCTACACATTCTACATGTTAATTTGATTTTGATTAGTGAGCAGCTGTAGTAATTTCCTGATCAGCATTCTTAAAGGACATTCCTTAACAAAAGTAACAATGTGTGCAAAAAAAAAAAAAACAACTGTTCTGTTAAGCGTTAGACGGTAATCTTGCTTCCCCTTCGGGATGAATCGATTAATCTTAATTAAATTAAACTTATTACAAGAGGTTGAATTGTAGTGTGGCAATAATCTGTAGTTTAAGCTGTGACCTTCATGGTGTCTTACAGTCAAGGGAAGGTTTGTATTTTCCAGTCAAATGCTCTAGGAATAAATTTAAG